>NW_011967126.1:429233-431923 GCF_000949405.1 Vollenhovia emeryi
AGATTTCGAAGCCCGCAACGGTTGCGGAAAGCTCGCGAGCGATATATTAACATCTCAGGAAGTCGCTCGATAGAAAAGTAACGAAAAATTTTCGGGAATCACGTACACAAGTCCGGCTGATGTACAACTTGGAATGCCACCAAGCGTCCAGTTACGGCCAAGGCGTCTTTGCGCGGCTCCAGATTGTACCCGGTACTGATTCCGCGTAACTCCTAAGCAAGAAGGTGACCGGAACTTCCCGCACAACTTCGCTAAGAACACGGGCGCGGCTTACTCGAGCTCTCGACCCACATGCCCGTTTTCGTCCCCAGTCGTTTCACAAGGCGGCCGGTACTTCGCCCGTATCGGGAATCAGCTTTTGCGAAATGAAAGAAAGAACTACCTCGGCAAAGTTCGCGGAAGCCTTTGAGGTGCTGTCCGCGCAGGTTAAATTCTCCGCAGCAGCCTGTAACGATTTGTAGTACGGCCAGCGAGGCATGTTCTCCGCAACGTGTGCGATAAGTGTTTGGCAAAAAAGGCCGGAAATATTATAACACGCGAGTGAAATGGAATATAAATTGCAGTAAATTACGAGACCGGAGGATCGAGTCGACCCATCAATTATTCGTATTCTTGCACGGGGTGAGAATTTTCTCTTAAAATTTACCCTGAAAATCGCGTAATCGTGGAACAGCGTGGCATTTTGAAGAATTGTACGAGAGTTTTGTCAAGTTTTCAAGAAACTCTCTCATACAATTCTTCAAGTTTTCAAGAAACTCTCATCCCACGATTACATGATTTTCAGGATAAATTTTAAAGGAAAATTCTGTCTAGATAATTTTGATAAACAACGAGTGAAGTTCATCTCGGAATCAATATCCTTACTTCTTCACACTGGCAAGTAAATATATTACAGATCCACGCGGGCATACGCAGATACGTAAACTTAATATTTTTTGTACGCTATAATGTTCTATTAACAATGACAAGTACGTTTCATTCGCGTGAAAAATAAGCTGCCGGGAATCGATACGGTGCACCCTTTAAAAGAAGGGGAAAAAACAAGGCTAGATAAAACGCGAACGCAATGGCGATCCTTTTTTCAATTTTTACTGGTATTTTCAATTTGCAGTAATCCGTCTGTGGCCGAATTTTCGTTGCTATTTGCAGTTGTCCCGTGTATTTCGCGTGTATGTGCAGGCGCGCGAGTAATATATGTAATCGAAGTTATTCCGCTGTGACCCAAATCTTGTAACGCACAGCGCGAAATAGGGACGTGAGGAGGAAGGCGTTTACGTAGCACGGTAAATCTTACTAACTGCGGTGTATGCTTAACAATCGTCAAATACATAAATATCGCGTTTATACAACGCTCGTGGGGCACACCTGAATCCATCAAATCGAGGGGGAAACCGACCCGTACAGCACAGATGGTTGCAACATTGCAGAAACGTTGCAATCTTGCAGAGACATTGCAGGGATATAAAATTGCAAACTTTCGATAGCAATATTGCAGCAATGTTTCAAAAATAATGAAAATACTATATTTTCTATTTAAAAAATTTTTCCAATTACGAGAATTTTATAATGTTATTTTTGTTGATACCAATAATGCGTGAATTATTAAGTGCTTGATCAATGCGGTGTTGCATCGCAATCTCCATCTATTGCGAAGCGACATAATCTCCTTAGGTTGCTTCGCAATAGCTCGCTGTGTATTGAAAAAGGCCCGGATGCATATGTAATTAGTAAATTCTCTGCTTATCTACAACAACGACAAATTATTCCAAAAATATTGCGCTGCAACATTGCTATAATGTTGCACTGCAATCTCTCTGAGGGCGGACACTTCAACGTTGCTGCAATCCTCCAGAAACGTTGCAGCAATGTTGCGCAACGTTGCTGCAATATTGCAATCTTGCAATGTAACATTTCTGCAATCTTCCTGCAATCTTTCTGTGCTGTGCGGGAATGACTAAAATCTTGTACACCGATGCCTACTAACGCCCAGTGGGCATTGCTTTATCTTATTTTATCTTTAAATGCCCAAAAAATGCCGAGTAATGCCTAGTTATGCCCAGTAATGCCGCAAATTCGTACACCACAATGCCCTCGGCGGTTTCCCCCTCGCATCAAGTACAGTTCTCGACGTTGTCAGCGTGAAGAATTGTTAGCACTACGAAACGAATATGTCAGACTAACGTTACACGCGGCTCTGAAGAGAATATTAATATGCGATCAAATTGATACATGAGTACATCAATTTTCTACACAGCCACGACAAGTAATCGAAGGCTTCAATAAAGCCAGCTGCAGGTTATTACACGGATATCGATTTATCGGAGGAAGTTGTTAGGCTTTATTAATTACTGCAACATTTGCGCAAGTAAGAATCTCGCGCGCAATATTAATATCGGCCTCCGCCCAAGTTCCGATGGCGATTATATTAAAAATCCGTATTTTCAGAAATAACGTAAGTCGACCGTTAATCAATAAGTAACAAATTGCAACTCGAGAAGCTACTTGAACGTTATTTCTTAATTTACCGGTTGATAATAATATACGGTACTGATTGGCACAACTTTGTTAAATATCCATTTCTTGGAACTCTGGAAAATACAATATAAAATGAATAATCTTCAAGCGTTTATGGAAAAGTGATAGTAAAAACTTCCGTTCTCTCTCTCTCTCTCTCTCTCTCTCTCTCTCTC
>NW_011967126.1:435538-473747 GCF_000949405.1 Vollenhovia emeryi
TAACCCAATGTGCACGTGGAGGTTGCCGTTCGGATTTTGCACATCGTGTGGTCCTACAAGTCGCGCAGCCTTCTTCCCATCATATCCTAGTATGTTCGATATGAATACACCACTGGCCCTCTTCAGGGCCACACGATGTGTAAAATCCGAACGGCAACCTCCACGTGCACTTTGGGTTACGCTGATGTCGACGGTAATGAACGAAAATACAAGGGTTACTTCAAAAAGCTGTAACTTGGCGAAAAAAATCGCAGTAACGTTCTTCTTTTTTTTAAATTGAAGGAACAAGTACACACTTTTTGATACTTCGAGCAGAATTAGCGAGGAAAAATTTCCTACGCCCGGGCACCTGGCCAAAGTTGGTTAGTTTTTAGGTAAAAACATGTCCTTACATTTTAAAAGCTACAGCAGCGCAGATGCATTCGAGGAAAAATCTGGTGACTAGTTGTGAAGCTGAGAGTGCAAGCTTTAATTTAAAAAAAAACGATCTTGCTACGATGACGTCGGTAATGTCGAAAACACAAGGGTTATTTCAATGAGCTGTGATTTGGCGAAAAAAAATCGTAGGAACTTCTTTTTTTTCAAATTGAAGAGAAAAGTATACACTTTTTGATACCGTAAGCAGAACTGGCGAAGAAAAATTACTACACTCCGCACAGTGCGTCAAAGTGTGCAATTTTTTTGAGAAAAACATGGTCATGATTTTGAGAAAGTTCCGGGAAATGGGAAGAGTGAATGCAAATTCCAATAAGAGCTTCTTAAAGCAGAGGTTTTGCCCTATAAAATGAAAAAAAAACTTTTAAATTCGACCAGTTTTCGCGAAGTTACGCTTATTTGAAATTCGCCAAATTTTGATGTAAATTTCTTGTTGCGTTAATTTTTTTGACCAGTGTACTTAACTAACTTATTAAATAGACGTAATTTATTCGTTGGATATGCAGAAGCTATTCTCCGAGCTTAAATGACAAACAAATTGTCAAGTAAAACTATTTAATATTTATCTTGCTGCACATTTTCCATACGATCTCGCAATACCAAGCGACTTTATTTAGTGTTTGTTACTCACATTTGAAGTAAATCACTGCGCAAACGCATTTCACACGTGTGTCCGAAACATTCTGTCACCTCCTGTACCGCTTAGTTGTCTACAAAGCGACGGTATTTCCTTCTAACAAGGAGAGGACCAACATCTGTCCTCTCCGATTTTAATGAGCTTGATATATGTTGTAATACTACACCTCCCTTAATGATAGGTAAAACCATTCGACCCACCTCTCAAGCATTCGCGAGAAAAATTTATTTAAAATTGTCCACATGCGTATGTACCGAGTCGCTCACAAAATATTTTAAAATCGGAGAGGACAGATGTTGATCCTCCCCTTGTAAGCAGAAATGCATGTGTCGTCACGATTATTTCGTTCTCCTTCCGCCACGTATATACACCTACGCCTTATTGCCATCTCACACATTTATGCATACTTGCTGAATACCTTCCTTGAGGAGGGCTTTGTCGCAGAATAATAAAACCTAACTACGTATCGATTGTATTTAAGCACCTGCGTTCAGATCCGCGGGGAATCTATGTAATCGTACGGACATTTCGAACAATGTAAAACGATGTCGTTTAAATGCAGCGGCGAGTAACCATTGAACTTTTATCTCTTGTCGCTCGATATTTAATATATCTTTCCCAAAAAAGTGCAAGAATGTTGTTGCATAAATTATTTCGTAAATGTTATATGTAGAATTAAATTAGATTTCAACAACTTAACTGCCAATAATTTAAATGTAGCTAAGACAAATTCCCAACTTATTAATTAATTAATATTTACGCTTCAAAACCTTGTTTCTTTAAATCGTATTTGCAGGAAAACTCAAACAAATAATTTTAATGATAATAATTTTCCTCCTTTTCGCTAACGTCATTTTATAACAGCCACGTTTTTCTAAATTACGCCGATTTTAAACGCTACAACAATATAGACGCTGTTATCAATTTATTTGCCTATTTCATCTTTTAACATTAATTAATGTTTTCCATGTTTGCTTACGCAATGCCGTATAATATCATAAATTAATGGACGAACTGCTGTGGACAATACAATCAATACGCTCATCCCTGTGCGTGATTTGTTTTATTGGCATATCGTTGATTCTTGCCATTAATTATTATTCATTATAATGCGCCGCCTTCTTTATTTTAAATAATGCGCAAAATAATTCACCGCAAAATGCGCATCGTCATTTGCGGCCTCAATTTCTCCCGCGTACATGCAAACAACATGTTAATTAATCACATCTGTAAATCACACGTTACATGTGCCGCTGATGAAAAGATTAACTCTTAATGATGCGAGCATTGTATTCTATTTCATTTTCAGTAGAAAAGTAAAGGATATGACGCCACAATCCGTTTTTCGGCCGCAAGGCTCAATTATTGTCGAAGCTAATCTCTCCGGAAATATTTCGAAGCGGTTAAAAATGCTAAGAGGAGAGGATAGAAGACTCGTCTCTAGCATCTCTAAATTGCAGCCAGGAAACTAGAGCAAATGAAGGGAACAAATCCGAAATGCTGACCCTGATAATCTTCTGCGCGAATTTATCGTGAATTTTCGGTTGTTCACGCCCGTCCAACAGACGTGCCATATTTTCTAAAATAACTCCCTCCCGCTGGCAAATATCGCTGTTGCCGTTGCTGAACGCATCGGCGGATCGCGGCAGCTCGACCTCGTGGGAAATCATGATTATCGTTAAGTCATAATCGGCACTTCCTGCAAGTGGTCGAATTCAGCGGGGACAAATATTTGCCGCGAGGCTCGATTAACTTGCATTCGTTTGATTACGAGGCGCCTTCACCGTTGCCGCATCGGAGCGGTAGGCAACGGGAGAGATAAAAGTAATAAGGGCGATATGGAGATCGATCGGGAAACCCATCTCCATCTTCTCTCTCTCCACCCTCTTCAAACAGAAACGACGTATTTCGCAGAAATAACCCGCTGCCGATTCCGCAAAGTGCGCATTAAGAAATGTAACCCAGCGAAAGCGACCTATTTAAATAGTTCGACGTCAAACGCACGTGTAGTGGTAAGTTTCCGTTGATTTACTGTTCGGGAATTAGCGAGAACGTGCAACTTAAGGGGATCCTAAAGCCGTCTGTTTTATCAACATTTTTCGTTAGAAATAATCTTTTAATTGGCCTTATAGAAATGTGAAACTCTTTTACAGAATTAAAGTACGCAGCAAAATCCAAACTGTGCTGGTCGACTTTATATCAAAAACGAAAAAAATTGCAAATCTTACTAATTTTTCGTACACTCGACGACAATATTTGCTTGATACAGGAATTCTACAATAAATATGTACAAAATGAGACCAGCATACTCTAGGGACGACATATAAGAACAATATCGTGCAATTAGAACTGAGATTAATAGCCTAGAAAAAAAATTACTTCTAATAAACGCAAGTCCAGAGGTCCAAGTTTAAAAGAAGAGAAAAAGAGCAGTATGGCGTGTAGAAATAGTTGCAGGCTTTTTCGAGAGAGGCCGCTGCCTCTAACGTCTGTTAGATCGTCAGTAAAGCCATGGTGTTGACGATGCTAGAATTCGATCCAAAATCTCCGTCTGAGCAATGTGTAGCCAATAAAATTGCTGCTTTGTCGTAAAAGTTGCAAATTGATTGGCTACCAATTTCTCGGACCGAATTCTAGCATCGTGAATTTGGAATGAAAGATGTCGATAATTGACGTTTTTAATTCCGTCTCCTACCTTATCGACACTGATCGAGTTCGCCAGCGGCTTTAGGATCCCCTTAAAATCGATCCCTGAAGGTTCGATTCGATTCGTTTATTACATTCGCAATAAGTTCGATGATTTCGAATCGGTCGCTTTTTTCCCTAACGAATGTAATAATTTTTATAACGCAATAACAAAGTCATTTTTAAAATAACAATGTTATTAAACGGTGATCCAGTTTACGGTTTTATTTTCAAGTCGACATGCATAATGAACCCAGGAGAGATCGATTCGAGTTCGAACACGAACGGATTCGATTCGATTCGATTCGACCACGTAAACGTGTGTTTCGCACGGCTCTACTCGATATGTATAATTGTAAATATTACTTGTTTTCCTTCAATCATACCGTCTGCAGTAAAATCGAAGTGACTATTCTCTCAATTTGATTACATTTCTCTGCGACCAGGTTTAACGAAGCATCCCGTGTACTTCATAAAACGTCCATACAGAAGAAAGCGCGCCGTGTTAATGGCAAGAATTTTGCAACATTCCGATTGTTGCGCCTAGTTTCCGGACGGTTAAGAAAGTTGTAAGAAATTGCGCGAATTCCACTCTTTTTCTTGCACTCGCATTCAAAGTGCCGACCGCGAAAGTCCAAAGTAACTTTTAAGTGCCCGGCGAAGAGGGGGAGTTTACGGACATCTGCTTTTCCAAGTTCCCTCGTCACTCTTCTTATTTTGGATGCTAACAGCTCTGAAAGAGTCGTAGGCAACACTTTTACGCGACGCGAAGGAGCAATGCTATGATTAATTAATAGCAAATCGTCCGTAAGCGACCAACTTTTAATTACGTTTTATAGCAGCTGAGCATTTGTTTGTCCAGCGCGTAACGACCGATTTTTCGCGTCGTAGTATTTCTTTTTATCTTGAATTAATTAAATCTCCGCGGGAAAAAATGTGTGCCGTGCGTGTACGCTGAAAAACCAGAAAAAAAATCCTCTTTTTCGCGAATAAACCGACTTTATCGTTCTCCTATCGAAATGAATGGCTATATATAATATTTGCACGACGAGAGAAAACAAAGTGTCGATATAAACCCCCGAAAATTGACGATTGAAACTAAATAAGACGCGTCATGCACCGCTCGTCGTCCCGCGGAATTCAAGTAGAGGACGCCGGGCTCGATAATGGGGAATCAAAAGGGAAGATTCGAAGACACTAAAATCAGAAAGAAATTCAAGATTCTCCGGAATTGAGGAGAGAGAGCCGAGTGTTTTATATTCCGCTGCCACAATACGAAATCGTAAATTCTACGAAATCAGCATCGAATATAATCGAACGCACGCCGAGTATGCAGATTCACGGCTTGTCGGACCGGAGGATCCGCGGTTTTCATCGATATTTCGATGCGCCGGAACGAATAAAAATACGCCGCGTCGCTCCATTTGTTTATCCCCGGTACCCGGCGCGGCGGCCGCGGTGACTTTAATAATTTTTCTCTCGCATACACACCAGTTTCTCGGGTGCGCGGAATATTAAGATATTTTATGCCCGGCTTTATTAACATTTTTATGCGCCTCCGACTCGACGGAACGTTTTATTGCAACTGTGCTGCGCGCGCGCGCGAGACTGACATTTCTGAAATCACCATCTATATTCCGCCGGCCGGAAAATATAACGCGCCACAAACTGAATCAATGCTCTTTATGGGGATTTACCTCTTCGTTACGCTCCGCCCGCTTCCTATCTCTGATTTATCGGAGTACGTACACCATATTCAAATTTCACGCATCAATTGCCAAGTTGTCTAACGACTTTCTCAACAATTCAGCAACGCGGCTTGTTTCCCGAAAGATTAATGTGACGAGTGTATCGGAAATCGCACGCGATATGTGTATACGTCGTGTCAATGTTTCATTCCTTCTAAATGCAAATAGCCATTTTTGTGCACAGGGGGAATGTTCTCTTAAAATTTGTCCCGGAAATTATGTAAACGCGGGACAGCACGGTATTTCGAAGAACCTGATGAGTTTTTGAAATCTTTCCATACATTTTACTGGTAAAATCATATAATCGTAGCATTTTTCAGATCTTTGTGAGAGCCTTTTGAAATTTTACGATGCGTTCTACTAGTAAAATGTGTACTAATTGTATAATTACTGATCAAATGTGTGGTTTTATGAGAGTTTTTTTGACATTTTACCATACATTTTACCAGTAATTCTGCTTATATATATTTTATACAAAACACATTTATAATCACATTTAATTGAATGTAGAATGTTTAATTTTCTATAGATTTACACATTTTTACGCTCAATACTTTTACTGTATAAAATCGTATTCTATAATCATTGGACGTAACATTTTAATACAATTTTTATAGTCGGGGCAATTTTTTGATATCATTCCTTTTGCAGAGAAGATAGATTCGAATACTCTTTCAACCAAAATTTTACTCGTTACATATTTGTTCTTTCTACGCGTATACTTGGCCCTTTTTGTACCTTCTTTTCAAAAAGGTAATTTTGTTATACATTTTACTGGTAAAACGTATGATAAAGTTTCAAAAGACTCTCGTACAGTTCTTCAAAATGCCATGTCCCACGATTTCCAGGATAAATTTTAAGAGAGAATTCTCTCCGTGTATATATTTTTGAGTTTGAAATTGCAATCTTCTTAATATTCCCGACATATGTAAATTCATCACGACCTCCCGCGGTAAGAAATAACGTACAAAATTCAAACTTACACGGAGAACATTTTTTCTTCAAATTTATCCCGGAAATCATGTAATCGTGAGACAACACAGTATTGTTTATCAAAATTTCACCAGTAATTATTAATTATAAGTATTAGAAATCGTATACATTGTGCCACAATTTCTCCTCCCTTCTAAGTCACCGCGAAGGCAAATAGTCAATTTTTAACACGGGGAGAATTTTCTTTTAAAATTTATAACATGGCATTTCGACGAATTTCATGAGAGGTTTACAAAATTGTACCATACATTTCGCTAGTAATTATACTCGTTAGTATACACTTTACTATAAGACATTTTGCTAGTAAATGGCACTTCGAAGAATTTTATGAAAGTTTTCTGAAAATTGGCCTATACGTTTTATTAGTACACTTTCATAAAATTCTTCGAAATACGATTTGCTGGTAAAAGGTATGGTAAAATGAAAACAAACTTCCATAAAATCGTTCAAAACGCCACGTTGTCCCGCGATTACATGATGTTCGTGGTAAATTTTAGAAGAAAATTCCCTCCGCGCGCCAAAATATATAACGTTTCCTTTGATACTGCGGCAAGTAGCCGTATTTTTAAAGAATATTAGAAGACGGAACGCGCGAACCGCACGCGGAGGAAACGCTACGTCCAACAGCTTATGCCATTTCGCGAGCCAACTCGATCGAATAAATAATTACACGCTTCATTCTTGCTCTCGCTTGTAGAAGGAATTTTCCATCTGTTTTTCTTTTTTTTTTCCTTCTTGCAGCATGGCATTACACTCGGCGTACAAAAGTCCGGCGTGCTCCGCCCTCCATCTTCGCATTAAATCAGACTCTGGATTTCCGGAGGGTCGGGCATCCGTGCGGGAGCCGGTAGACATGCCGGCGAGTGATTTCGCCAACAAATTTCCCGCGTCTGAAGCTCTCGGATGCAGAAATATGCAGATTCCCTTTCGGGGGTTAATTCCGTTCGTAGGAACAAACGCGGGGTCGGCCCCCGCGAGCGGTTCGGGGCGCACGGCGGTCCCTCGCATTATTTTCTCGACTCAACCGTCGCGCGTGATTACGAGATTACGCTTATGCAGATTGTTTCTGACAGACGTGGCTGGTCACTGAGAGAATTCAAATTCCCACTTTCGCTCAATTGCGGAGAGCCCGCGCCGCGCAGGACTTTCCGAACGATAGGGTCGCCGCTTTCGACACGAGCTGCAACGCGTTAGTTTCGGCGACGGTCTATAAACGGCGATTACGTAATTACGGATGAATTGCAAATATCTCGGGAACGCCGTGGATAAGAGTGGCTGCGAGGCGAAATCAATGCGGCGCGCACTCGACTCGAAACATTCAATTAAGATTCTGAGAAGAGAAATAGATTTTTTCCTTTAGATTTTCCCTCTGCAGGAAGAAAATAAATGGAGAGGAGCACGGGTGTTTGTTGTTCGCAGTTTTAATCGTAATTCGCGAGAAATGTTTGTCTCCTTTTAATGATCAAATAACACGTAATTCTCCGTCATTTTCTGTTCGGGAAAACATCAGCCTCAAATTTATCCGTAACCGATACAATCCGGTTAAATTCGCATACGTGTACACGCATCGAATTGTACAGATACGTGCGAAAAAATGTGTAATACAGCACAAACGCGTTATACGTATATTTCTTTCACGACATGATTCCGTTACTCGCGTCGCATTTTGCAGGCAGAATGCAACAATGAATACAACAATCGCGCGTAGCGCTGAAATTTGCGTACAACTCAAAATGTTGCATTAACTGGTTTTGCATCCTGCAGATAAACGATAATGCACCGCTTTATGCGTGTACGTACAATGTACGAGCGTAGATTCGATGCGTGAGTACGGCGTGTATCAGATCACGCGTATGATATATTAATTATTTGGGTATCTTTTATTTGTGTAAAAACATTTTTATCTTCTCTCCCTCCCCAAGTATCTTCTCTACAAAAGTAATGATATCGTCAAATGGCGCCAACTAAACTGAATATTTATGCAAACTGGGTACTTTATTATTTTTTATATTAGAATGTTGAATGTTGAATGTCTGTACACGACGGCAAAAGTTTTGGAATTTTTTTGTAACGTTCAATTGCCAGATTAATTAAAGTCGAAAATACAGGAAAGTACGAAGATCGTGTTCGATTTCGCTGAGAAAGAATCGACTTCGCCCCGTAGGAATTCACGTTTCAACAGTTGGCAAATAATCAGGTGATAGTCGTCGAGGGAGTTTATCATCCGGGAGATTATCATATCCCGAAAAGATCGATGCCCTCGGTTAATCGGGAAATTAATTGCGCGCAATCTGATCTAAATCATCTTCGCTGATCCGCTCGCGGTATCTTTGTGACAGCTTAATCCGCAGCGTTGCGCAATTGAAGTTTAATTACGCTTGTTGTGACGCAACGGCGGCAATTATAGAGCATAACGTTAGCTCGGCAGCCGCGCAAGGTGCGCATTGCTGTATCAATACCGTGGCAGAAATTCGCTAAAGCTCCGTCGCGGATTAATTTCCGGCCCCGCCGTAACGCAATTGTTAATTTCGCCAATCGAAACTTATCATGTACGTCGATCATATGTGGCGCGGATTCATCACGCAAGTATTGTATTTCAAAGTTTACTGCAAACAGATTGGACCATAGAAAGCGATGAGACCATAGAAATTGAGAAATTGATGAGATTGCTCGCCCGCGTGCGTGTGCACCGTCACACGTGCACTATTGTTCAATAAAAACAGATCCCTCTAAAGCACAGTCGAGTCCGCAATTTGAATATTTACAATTGAAACCCCCGCGAGCTCTCTTTGCTCCGGAAACGTTTATTCTCATTTATTCAATTAATCATCTCAAAATTGCAATTATCTCTCGGGCGCTGAATGATGACATCACTGAAACGTTGTGCAAACTAACGGAAACTAAAATGCACACTTTCAAGATTGAAAATCGATCTTTTTTTTTTCAGCTAAAAATGTGGGAACTCGCCATTTTTAAAAGCTTATCAAAACTCACGATCTGCGCGAAAGCAATGTGCTTCTGAATAAAATATGGCTTGGTATAATACAAACTCGATTGATTGATTTAAAGCTTTGCTGACTGTTGAACCGTGTTGCTCTAATAGCCTAATGAAACCGCAATGGGTAACCATGTCTAACCATGTCACACGTCTATCCATTTCGGAATTAGCCTAATCAAATGTATTGTTAGCTAAATTAGTACGCTAGAATATAATTTCGATTAGAAGTCCCCTCCTTCTTAAATGAGACTAGAACGTAATTTCATTTTTTATTTTTTTCGTGAGATGTTCAATTGCATACACATGAGTTTTAAATAATAATCGACAGCACTGCCTGACGTTTCAAGAGTCACCATTGGATTCGTCGGGTCCTTTTTCTTCTCGACGCCGCATTACTTCGCGACTATTTCGCGCGGTCGAAAACTAAACCAGTTCCTAAAACAACGTTCGATACGTATTTCGGCGATCGAATCATAACTCCTGCAACTGAATGCGCATCGCCGATCCGCGTCCAGCACGGCCGATCCACATCAGTTGCAACGGCAGGCATCCCTCATGACACTCCGTGCCTCGTCTACCTGCATAAGCTATGCATGCGTGTTTATGCAAGTTGATTACCCGTCGCGCACAGCTGTCGGGGATTGTCCACCGGACAAAGGCACGAGGATTCGCCTCGTGGAAGATTTGTGTGAGTGATTGCGCGCCATTATGGTGGATCCCGCGCCGCGAAGGATACTCTTCCGCCGGATCGATATTCCGAAATCGATCGCGATAGCTGCGAACCGCGTCGAATCAAATGCCGATTTATTGCCGTTCTCCCGGACAAGCGTAAGAATTCCTCGCCCGAAATCGGAATGACAATTTCATTTATCCGCGACGGACGAAAGGGCGCTTTCCGTATACCCAGAAAACAGTTGATTTCAATTTTCACCTTTACTAGGCTTTCATTTAATTTCAAAGAAATCGAGACTGGAATTCCTAAGAGAATTCACGTCTATTTCTTCAAATCTAGCAAATGTTTTGGTGCGAGTAAATAAGAATTTTGTAGATTCGAAGAAACACGATTTCAACGTATCTCATTTGCTTAACCCGAGGGGGAAACCGCTTGTAAAAACACCAATGCCCACTAATGCCCAGTGGGCACTGCTTTACCTTATTATCTTACTTTATCTGATTTATCTTGTGCCATATTATTTTATCTTCTTTTATCTTGTTTTATCATTTTTTATCTTATCTTATCTTTACAATGCCCCAGCAAGGCCCGAACTAATGCCCAAAAAATGCCTAGTAATGCCCAGTAATGCCGCAAAACTGTACACCACAATGCCCTAAGTGGTTTCCCCCTCGGTTTAACCTAACTAAACCTTTTTTATCCGAGTTTAGATCCGAATCAATAGATTACAGATGCGAAAATTGAATTGACATCGGACTCCGAGTTTTTTTACGCCCTGTTATTATAAACTCGCTAATTTACAGCAAGTATTATCGATTTCCGTTGCGCCGCGGCGCTTGCATATAAAATGCATCGTGCTTTACGTTCCCGACAACAAGCACGAGATTCGCATCTCCAACACCGTAATTTAAACTCGGCTGTTGTTGACTTTGCGGAAGAAGTTTATATCTTAATCGTTAAGGCATTAAAGTTAAGACACTCTGACATGACGCAGATTTATGTTCTCTGTATAATTCTGCGTAACGTATAAGTAGAAAGTTCTCTAATTACCTGAATATCATGTCGTGTAATTTTCTGCTAATAGATAGCAGGCGCATGGCTTAGTTAAAAATTCAAATTACAGGCACACTACTCGCGCCACGTTGTAGCATTAATATTTATTTCGCAACACTGTACACCTAATGCCATTAAATGCCAATCGTCTCTCGTCTCGACACAGAATAATGTGATACATTTTACAGATTAAACGGCAGAATCCGTGAAAATTCAATCTTCCCTAATCTTAACGCGAGCGAAAACCAACGAACGTAGCGAAACGCACGTCGCGCTCTTCCTTGAATTACTCTGTGTTAGCGATCTTATTCTTACTGTAAATCATGACTATCTTCCGGCTGTAATTATCTCATTTTCTCAATTCCATCGACTCCTCTCTAAAGACTTGATTTGCTGTTCGATGTTTCCGTCATCAGACTTCACTTTTTCCTCTCACGCTTTCACGGCTACCTATTTCGCGAATCGCCTTCTTTTCCTTTTAACTCATCCTCGTTCATTTAAAAGAAAAATGTAGCCGCCGTAGCTAAGAACTACACGTGGCAACTAAATTTCAGTTGTAAAGTATGGACAGCTAATATTTAGCTGCGACAAACTTTTGCTACTGCGCCTATTGTATGAGGCGCGACAGCAAACCGTTTGCTGTTTAGAACTTTATAGTTACGGCGGCGAAGTACTTTTAGCAAATTCTTTTTCAGTCTATTACACTTGGTTCACCATTAAGGGGATGCTGGAGTCGTTCTGTTTTACCCGACATTTTTTATATAGGGATATCTTTTAATTGGCTTTACAGAATTGCAAATTCTTGTACACGATTAAAGTTCGCACAAAAATAAAAGTCAGCCTACTCGACTTCATATAAAAAACGAAAAAAACTAAATATTCCATTAATTTTCGGCATGTAGAGCTGTCACATGACGATAATATTTGCTTAATACAAAGGTTCTATAGTTTATATCTGCAAAATGAGACCGGAGTGACCTAGAGACAACATGCAAGAACAATATTGTGTAATTGGAACTAAGATTAAAAGTCTAGAAAAAAAGATAGGTTTAAATAAAAGTTTATAAATGCAAATACAGCTGTAGAATGACAAGTAGAGCGCAGTATTGCGTGTAGTAATAAATGCCGGATTTTGTGTATTGGCATCTATTCGATCCGGCATCTATTACTACACGCAATACTGCTCTACTTATCATTCTACAGCTGTATTTGAATTTATAAACTTTTATTTAAACCTATCTTTTTTTCTAGACTTTTAATCTTAGTTCCAGTTACACAATATTGTTCTTGCATGTTGTCTCTAGGTCACTCCGGCCTCATTTTGCAGATATAAACTATAGAACTTTTGTATTAAGCAAATATTATCGTCATATGACAGCTCTACATGCCAAAAATTAATGGAATATTTATTTCTTTTTCGTTTTTTATATAAAGTCGAGTAGGCTGACTTTCATTTTTGTGCAAGCTTTAATCGTGTACAAGAATTTGCAATTCTGTAAAGCCAATTAAAAGATATCCTTATATAAAAAATGTCGGTAAAACAGAGAGACTCCAGCATCACCGAAATTTCATTTCTTTTCGTGTGAAATATACTACTTTTAGTCCGCACGATCTTGAAACGCTCATCTGTAAGAACGTGAGACTATTTTATTTTACATCGCTGAAGATGACGCAAAATAGAGCATCCGATTATAATTATGCGTTTTGTTAATAATGAATACATTTTACTTTATTAATTCTTAATTAATAATTTAAAAAATCAAATAATTACCTGTTAATTTACGAGACGTCAGCGCTCGCTCTGTTATTCGTTGCGCGTTTAATCGCACTCTGTCGTAAGTTAACGCCGTATTTTATCGCGAAGGGATGCGTTGCTCGCCGAAAGGAGCGCGGCGTGAACGATAAAGTCTTTTAATTTACTGAAAACACACAGGGAAGTTTAAGTAAGACAAAGTACAAAGTAAATCTCGCGAGGTAAAACTACGCCGTTGCCGATTCGTGAACGAAGGAATCGAGGGATTGCGAAGGGGCGAGGAAAAGTTTTTCGAGACCTAACCGCACTGCGAAAAGCGGCCGCAACGTTTCATGTCGGCCGGCATCCCGGAGTCACGGGGTAGGAAAACAAGCCGGGGGGGTGCCGGATGTGCTCAAGAGCCCTGTCATCCGCTCGCTATCGAACCCGATCGTACTCGTTCAGATCCTCTTTCTGCTTCATCGACCTCGTGTTATACGCCGACCGGTTAGTGAAGCAGCGACGAGTGCCGCGCTATACAGAGCGCAGCAGAATGAAGGGATCAAACTCCGATAGTGCGTTATGAATTCGAAAATAAGGGAAAAAAGTATTCTGTCTCCTGCGTTTAAATTTTAAAAAGATTTCATCTTCGAAGAATTAACGGCGGAATGTGAGCGAACAGCGGAAAAACTTCAATTCTGTCGCTTCTCGGGAAAGACTGGCTTAGGCAACAGCAATTTTTCCGAGTTCTACTGTGCGACACGTTAATTAAAATGAAAATATTAACAATAATAAAAATTAAATAGAAAATACTTTTGTGTAGTTTGCCGCTAGAATTTCACGGCGAAATGTGTTCGACGAGCAAAAACGTTTTGTCCGGCGGCGGTCCAGTTGAAGCTAAATAAAAAAATGAACATTCGATTGCTAAAATCGTGCGTTTTCGGAATTTTATAGTCGCTCAAATAATCCGAAACTATTTCCGATGTATACTTTATTTCCCGACACTTGGTGGAGAAAATTCGTTTCAACCCTTGTGGTGTGGGACACTGTCGTACTATGCCAATGAGACAAACACTGTACAGTGCCTCACACAGACGACCATCTTCGACGAGTCTCCTCGAAGTTCCTCACCATCGAGGTCGATCTCGAACAGTTTGCCGCTCGAGGCGAACAACGACGACGCAGTATTTGGGTTGCGACATGAGACATCGTCTCAGGATGTAACCGCACCTTTGAGAACACGATATACGCCACCGACATAAAACATCGGGGCATTACGCCGCAAGATGCAGATGCGAATATCGAGTTCCGGCTTTGCTTTCGATAAGAAGTGCCGGGCCGCATTTGCGAGAAAGTTTTCGGCGAGTCGATATATTCTCGAGTGCGCCGCATCGAATCTCAACAGTGATGGATGACTGATTGATGAATATCTCACTCGCGATCGGATGAAATTTATTCACCGTCTAATGCACCTACTCCGTTACCTCATTGCCGTCACGGCCCCTTTTCGAACGAGACCTGAGTTCATCCTGTTTTTTAACAGTTAAGTTTCTTAAGTTAACAAATTTTTGCGTCAATTCGAAGCCAATCTTTCCTTACGAAAGTATTAAGCATAGCGACATTTGTTGAAGCTCTACGATATTTAATTCAATGTAAATCTTAATAATAAAATCTAAAATTTGAGACTAGATAAAACTTCGGGAAAAATCCTTAATCGTTCCATGTTCTCAGAAAGATATTGTTGTATCGTGATTTTAGTTTAGGAAAAGTCGATCCTTAAATAGCCGAAAGAAAGCATTAAAATTGCAGTAACTTTTTCACGTCGCCGAACGAGTGAACAATTCAATTTAAATATTCTAACAATAAAAACTCACAAATTAATAAAATTCGTACGGCTCAAATGTGATAAACACAAATTTACAGGAATAAAGGACTAAGATCCGTGACAGGGTGTTAGCGTCTAAATTTAGACATTAACATGTCTTAGAAAGATATTGTCTCGTAATTTTAGTTTAGGAAAAGTCGATCCTCAAGTAGCTAAAAGAAAATATTAAAATTGCAGTAATTCTTCGCGTCACCGAACGAGTGAACAATTCAATTAAAACATTTTAACAATAAAAACTGATTTAAAAGTAAATAATTCTTGATTATTCCATGTCTCAGAAAGACATTGTTGTCTCGTTATTTTAGTTTAGGAAAAGTCGGTCCCGAAGTAGCTTAACCAAAAAAAAAAACATTAAAATTGCAGCAATTTTTTCACGTCACCGAAAAAGCACCGTGAACATCACGCGCGTATCGGTGTAAAAGAAAAAAAAATAGCGATGATATTGTACGAGCTGACGATGCATTTCCGAGTCTCGCCTCTTCCTCGGCCATATATTACCTCGTGACGCATATCGCGACTTTCACGGTGCAAGAAATATACGGAGGGGTTTATATCTCCCGCAGCTGCTATCGGGGCTATCCCGTAGATCAAACAACGTGCGCTTGTCCCGAGTTAAATTCGATGGCGGATGATGTAAATATAATGTGTGGACCCGCTCGCGATTACTTGGGAGACAGTCTGCAGACGTCCCCGGGTAACTGCAGTAACAGCCCGGGCGCGACCTTTCTTACGCCGGGGTGCAAGATGAACGATCGCAATTCGCGCGTGAACTTTGAACGCCGCCCTTCGAAACTTCTCCGCTTCCTAGGCGTATCGTAATCGCACGACCCCCGACGTGATTTCCGATGGGAAAAGAAATTTTGATAGACCCGGTCTTTTAAATTCTCCGCGGTGTCGCACCACGAACTTTGGTATTTTTTTTTTTTAGTTTATACTACCGACTACTCACACGCGAGTTCTACGTCTTCCCGTGGACATTTCTAATCGCATGAGAATTTTGTCAGAAAAATTAACCGACTTGCGAGTTTAAGCTCCAAGTCTACTTTCTCCAGAGGAATAAATATCGATAATGGACTACCATACTTACATTAAATGTCGAATAACGATTTACATTTTGTAGACCTAACTAAAATTACACGGATTTTTAATCTTTAGGTTTGTTAACATTTAATTGCCCGTTAATTTATAGTTGCTAGATTTTCTGCTACTGCTTCTTACACTTTTTGCAATTAAAATATGATCGTTGATGAATGAACTCCCGAGAATCAGAACTTTTTAAAATTGTAAAATTTTATAATAACTGATTGTTTGTTACCGAGGCTCGCCAAGTTAGGTCGAAATGTTCAATTACATTCATGAGGAAAATTTGTTTAAGATTAACTAATATCTGGTTAGATTATGACTTGGCTTGTTCTCGTAACTCTGCTTGTAACAAGCGTGTTTCCTACACGAAGGAAGTACTCTCCTAAAATTTACCTTAAATTTTGGCATTTTGAAGAACTGTATGAGATTTTTTGGAAAGTTATTTAACATACATTCTATTATATTATATTATGATATAATAGAATGTATGTTAATATTATACTTATATTATAATATTATACTATATATTAACATACATTCTACTAGTAAAATGTATTCTAAGTATAATTACTAGTAGAATGTATGGTAAAATTTCAAGAGACTCAGAAAACTCGAATTTACCTTGAAAATTATGTAATAAGAATTTTATGAGAGCATCATACATTTTACCAGTAATTATACTTGGAATACATTGTACTCTCATAAAATTAGAATTTACCTTGTAAATTATGCAATAAGAATTTCATGAAAATTTTTTGAAATTTTACCTTACATTCTACTAGTAAAATGTATTCTAAGCATAATTACCAGTAAAATATATTTGTAAGTATAATTACTAGTAGAATGTATGGTAAACTTTCACAAAACTCTCATAAGATTCGAATTTATCCTGAAAATTGTGTAACCGTAAGACAACGTGGCATTACGAAGACTTTTATGAGAGTTTGTTGAAATTTTACCATACGTTCTACCAGTAATTATACTTGGAATACATTTTACTAGTAGAATGTATGGTGAAATTTTAAAAAATTTTCAGAAAATTCTTATCACATGATTTTCAAGGTAAATTCAAGTTTTACGAGAGTTTTTTCAAATTGCACCAAACATTCTACTAGTGGAACGTATGGCAAAATTAAAAAAAATTTTCAGAAAATTCTTATCACATGATTTTCAAGGTAAATTCAAGTTTTACGAGAGTTTTTTTCAAATTGCACCAAACATCCTATTAGTAGAATGTATGGTAAAATTTCCGAAAGCTCTCGTGAAGTTGTTCAAAGTGCCATGTTGTCCTACGATCGCATAATTCTCACGATAAATTTTACGAGAACATTCCGTGTATCACAATAAATATGAAAACAGGATTTCTCAAAGTAGGGGTCTTTCGGCGGGTCACGCGTGTGGTGCACGCCGCCCTGAGGAAGGGCGCTAAAGACCGGGGTGCGATCGAAATTACGGCAGTAATTCTCTGGCCGGACGCGGCAGAGAGCCGGAGGTAGATGTACAAACAGTGTCGGTCTCCCTCGTTTCTCTTTCTCCCGGAGGAACAATTCGCCTGTTCGCTTCCTTCCGGCCGGCCGTAAATCCCCGAGCCGCGGGGCGACGTTACGAGGAGTATCAACTTCGTATCTCGGGGCGTATGCCGTCGCTCATATCGCAACGCAGAAGCCGCACGTTCGCGCAAATTCTCCCCTCGACACGTTACGAATTTTCACCTATCGACTTCATCTTCTCGGACTTTTCAACGAGATAATCTGTTACCATTAGCGGACGACTCTTTGCGTTTGTCCATTACTCGGTCCGTCGAATAGACATGAAGAGAATAAACAAAATAATGACACGGGACTTTCGAATAGGACGCCCAGCGATTTCATCGGTCGACGCGAAACGTATTTTCGATTGCGCGCGTGTAATTGCGCGATACGTCAAGGAACGTGAATGGCGCAAATATTTACGACACGTTTAAAAAGTTTTACTAGCGGCAATGCGCAAACGTGCGAGCCAAGCGGAACAAGAAGTCACGACGGAGTCAAAATGACATCGCAATGACGAGCAATTGCATTTATTATTAATCGTGACGGAAAATTGATCAAATTATGATTTGGAAATTCAGAGACGCTTCTCTGAGAAAAGGTCTTTGAAAATTTATTTGTGGCATATGTTTGTTTCAGCGAAAATGCCACAAATAAATTTTCAAAGACCTTTTCTCAGAGAAGCATCTCTGAATTTCAAAATCATAATTTGATCAATTGTTAAATTTCAAAAAATTGTAATAACAGTCTTCCAAGTGCCGTGTTGTCCCACGATTGCGTGATGTTCAGGATAAGAAAGAATTCTCTCCGTATAGAAATGATTACTTTTCCATGTCGTCTTGGCTGTTGAATGGCATTTTCTTCTACTTGGCGACTCAATCGGACCGAGGGCTCACGCGGCCCGAAGCTAACGATTAATTCTTTCATCCAACAATTATTTATTACTTATTACTGAATGTACGTGTAGACTTCAACGCGAGTGACGCGACTCGTTAAATTGTTCATTTCGCGAACGGTGCAGTCCAATCCCCGTTGAAAACATTCGGACGGTTCAGTCGGCGCGACGCTGCAATCAAGCGGGGTAAATACATAAAATGACGTACGCTCCGCGCGAGACGTCGTTACCGATGCAAAAAGACGGTGAGGCGATCCTTTTCGGCCGCTGACATTTTTTTTTTACGACCCCGCGAACCGAGAGCGGGGCTCGCGGCGCGATTAATCGATAAGATCGTAAAGTGCCGGGGCTGCGATACGGTAAATTATCGCGGCGGTGACAAATTTTACGCGGTTCGCCTAACCAACGGTGATAAACACCTGGCCTTTACAGAGCCCGGTGGCGGGACCGGTTGATTTACGCGATCTTTGTACGCTCGGGAATCAAAAAACTACTGCAGTTATTAGGGATACAAATACAGCTGTCGATATGGAGATACGCTCGTTATCGCCGTATCCGGCGTAGCCATCGACTTTGCGTTCGCCGATCGCCAATCGAAAGAGAGGGGGAAAAAAAATACACGAGGGTTGCACGAGGGTCGCGTGTGTTTGCCGTGCGTCGGGCTGGCTAAGCCCAAATGACTGCGCGGATCAGTCATCCCCCGCGGATCCGCGCGAATCGATTGGATCCCGAGTAAACGGAATACCGAGAGATTATCAACAGAGAATGCAAAGTACTGTATATCGTTCGGATTATCACCACGTACGACATGTTTTCCCTGCACGTATCTGGAGCAGCATTCTTCTGCTTTTTTTCACCAATAAAATTCCCACTTTAATTAGCAGTCCGCATGAAACATTCATGAATATCAGCATTATGCATTATAACGTTGCATTGTGCTGTAAATTTTAATTTAATATTTAAATGCCTATTTTCTGCACCGGTTAATTTAATCGTAATCTGATTGCAAGAATAATAATGGAAATTTTCATTTAAATTTGGTATTATTTATAATCTTCGACGGGCGCCGCAATAAATCTCTTTTCTATTCCCGAAGACAATTGCGCTGATAACAGATCGAGCCTGAATTTATTATAACGACGGGTCCTAATTTTTTTTTATTTTTCGTCGTGCTCGTAAATGTCATCTCTCGTTATTATTTATTATCAGATATACAAAACCTATTCGTATTATTCGGTAAACGATATTTAATTACATTCAAGTTTCCATTGTGATACAAATCTCGCGTTTACCTCGCTCATTTCCCCAGCCTGCGCGTCAAGACTGACATGCAACGTTGTCGAATTACTTAACCCGTAAGGAAAAAAGAAAATTTATCGCGCGGAGATAAATATAGAAAAACTATTCGTGTTATTCAATAAAAGTCTTTAAGGATATGCTGGAGTGATTCTGCACTTTTGCACCTTTCGCACTTAAAACTGCCTGTTTCGTGGAAACATTTGTGTAATATACAAATTAAATGGCTCATGTGTACAGATCGAAAGCAGCTTGCTATTCCGGTGCTATTCCAGCTTGCTAAGTGAAAGAACAATATGACATCACTGAAACTAAGTTTGTAAGTCTAATAAAAATTAATAGTGAGCAACACACATACCACATGTACTGTATGTGTGTGTTGCTCACTATTATTTCTTATTAGACTTACAAACTTAGTTTCAGTGATGCCATATTGTTCTTTCACTTAGCCGGAATAGCAAGTTGCTTTCGATCTGTACACGTAAGTCATTTAATTTGTATATTACACAAGTGTTTCCGCGAACTGATAGTTTCTAGGTTAGAAAGGTGCAAAAGTGCAGAATCACTCCAGCATCCCCTTAATTATGATATATTTAATCATTGTGATACAAATCTCGCGTTTACCTCGCTAATTTCCCCAGTCTTCGCGCCAGGACTGATATACAGTGTCGAATTATTTAACCTGAAAGGAGAAAAGAAGCTACAAAATCTGTTGCGCGTAGATGAATCGCGCGATTGCGTAATTAAGCCGATAAACGCGCAGCGTGTGGTCGTGGCTCCGACGGGACGAGTTATTAGTCGTGACATTAGTTTACGGCATGAATACGCGGCTTAATTAATTGGCAGCTATTCCCCGGACAGGGTGTAACTACAGATTACCAATTATAGCGACACCCTTCGAAATTTCCGGGAGATCATCGCTTCCCTCACGGCTTTTCGGCGCGACGCGGCGCGGCGGGACGCTGATTCGATAATATTTGCCGCTTCCACGAGGTGACAAAGTTACCGGGCCATTCGATACGTTCGTTAAACGCTTTTACCAATGTACATTCGTTACGCGCGCGAGCTACGCCTACGACCACTTGGCGGGTTACGTCGAGCTCATTATGAAATTTCGATGCGTTTTATTAAACGTTTCAAAGCGAGGCCGTCCTAACAATGCCTCTACTTGGAAAACAATTATTACCCTGAAAACTTCCGTTTTTATCAAACGTAAATGCTCCATTTTTGCTGTTTTACAAAAACAATAAAAGATAAAAGTTGAACCGTGACTGATGGGAAGCTGTTTTACAACCAGCAATATTTAGAGGTAATTTGCATAGCAATTTAAACAATTGCAATATAAATTGCGACAAGCGTGTAAACTTAATTTGCTGTAATTGTGGTGACTACGCATGACACGTCAATTTTTTTATCATTGCAAATAATTGCAAGTGTTGATCAATGTATAATTACATAGATATTGGTCTATTCTTTATACACTTTGTTTCTTTTCCGATGTAAAACGCATGTCGTACGTTCCCAGAAATGTAATTTTGCCTAAAATTATAATCCGGTGACAAAAATTTCACGAATCTCCAAAGAGGTATTTTACAATCACAATTTGTATGTCGTTATTCATTTATCAAAAGAATATGTCGGAAACGTTTGAATAAAATTTGTGGAACTTCTCGCGCAGTTTAAAAAAAAATGTAATATGCTATGGGCGAATAATTTAACGGAAATACACGGTTGATTTAATTTGGCGAATAAATTTCACAGAATAATGCGCTATTCCTGAGAAGATCATACCTTTGATCTGCAATGATAGACACTGACAAGTGAAAATTCACGATTAAATTCATTTATCTTCCGAATGCAAACGATTACGTTTCGAACGTAATGCGAATATATTGCACGCTTTTCATTCGACCCGGACACGCCGAAATATTATATCTCATTTTATTACATTTTATTACAATGTAAAAATTTCTAAAATGTTTTATAATCAATTCAACAAACAATTCATAATTTTACAGCAAATTCAATTGGCATAGCCTTCCTTTAGCAGAAACGCTTTCTTTCTCACGACGAGAAGATCTTTCACAACTGTTTCAAATAAAAACAGCTGCTTTATCCAACGCAGTATCACAGATTCCATTTTTTATATATTGACACCGTAAACCTGGTTCAGTAAAATGTTGCGATTTATTGCAGAAAATTGTGTTACGTAATATAGAAAATATTATTTATATCAAAATATAATTGTATAATATAATAGTATACTTCGGTATAAATACTTTATATATTATATAACATAATTTTCCAGAATAAATCACAGTTATTTTGCTGAAAAAAATACTTAATTATACAGGGTGTACTAAAACCACCGGATATCCTTTTAATTATAAATTCTTTAGAAACTTTCAAGACAAAAATTCTAATGCAAAAATGTCGAGGCTATAATAGTTTTTAAATAACAAGCGATTACATTTCACAAATGACAGGCCTGAGATTTCGCGCGCTCAGGTACGGCGACACGACAAGTGATAAAGGTGTTCCTACGAATATCGCCCTTTTTAGCACAGTGACAACTTTCATAGCAACTGATATTGATCGACCACTTTGACAGCTGCAACACTTTGAAGTTACAAAATGTTGCAAATTTTGACTCGAATTGAATAAAAAGGAACGACATTCCTAGGAACACTTTTATCACTCGTCATGTCGCCGTGCCTGAGCGCGCGAAATCTCAGGCCTGTCATTTGTGGAAATGTAATCGCTTATTATTTAAAAACTATCGTAGCCTCGATATTTTTTTATTAGAATTTTCCTCTTGAAATTTTCTAAGGAATCCGCGATTAAAAGGATATCCGGTGGTTTTAGTACAACCTGTATAATGAAAAATATAATCATCGAAATATAATTATATTGTGTCTATATCGAAATATAAGAAATGATAACTCTGAGAAGGCAGATTAGTCAGCGCGTCTCTTACGTTCCGCACTCACGGTATAATGTAAAGTAGCACCGCGTTCTTTAACATTCTCAGATGGCTGTTAAGGTCTTGAAGCATGTACGCCGATTTTCATAGCCTTCGGCAATTTCTCTTGCAAATTGCGTCGTCGGAAGCCACTCTAGCGAGACGTGCGAAACTCGTATGCATAAACTCGCTTAGCGGGCTAAGTGACCTGTAGTCGCTACTAAAACGACGGTTTTCCCTTTGTTCGAGGCGAACCGCCTTAAGGTTCGTGCGCGCCGAGCCAGCGAACAAAGGATGAACAGCAAACGTGAATCTCGGCAAGTTCACATTTCTAAAACTAGAATTTCTTGAAATCTAAATTTAATAATGTCAAACGTTCCCATTCCCGCATAACTCCATTGTCCATCGCGAAGCGGCATAAAAGAGCAAGGCTTTCATAACGTGCAATATGTATATTCCCACGGTATTATATAATATTGATCATTCGCGATTGCAGAAAGATTAACTCTTTGAATACCAGAAACTCTTTGAAAGCCAGAAAGTGAAAATTTTCTGGGGGAATTTTCACTGAAACACCATCAAATTGTATTTATTATGTTACATTAAAATGTTATTATTAATGCACGTAAATGGAGCAACGTTGAAGAGTGAGAGTTGTGAGAGCTAATTCCATGGTTTCTGGTATTCACAAAGAATTTATTGTACAAAAATTTATTCAAAGAATTTATTGTACAAAAATTTATGACAAACTGACCATGTGAAAAATTTATGAAAAACGATGATGTGTTTTGTTAGTCTACACGTGTACATATATACAACTTTAAATTATATACAGAGAGAGAGAGAGAGGGGGGCGGAAAGAAGAGGAAGAAGAGAAAATGCTATCCTTGTAACTATTTCAGTTTTACTTTTCGTTCAAAGTTTGCGTCTCCGCCCGCGATTTAAAATTCTGTCTTTCAACGTTGATTGTTATTTCGTTCACACCGCGCGCATCTCTGCCGTCTGCTGCTTTATCGCAAACACTGTCCGAAGTAGTAAATCTGTCAGCCGGTCCTTTTAGCGATCGAGCGTCCTGCACGGGACTGCAAGTGTCACTCTCTCAATTCGTTTTCTCTTTGCTCGCAGAAGTTCTCGCCCCTCTTCTCCGATCTGGCTACATTTTACTCTGTATCAAGGATTCTAATCCACTTTTTCCAATTGTCAAACTTCGATCACCAAACTTGCTCGCTCCTCCGCGCAACCCGATTCCTTCCCTCCCTCTTTCGTTCCTTTCTATTCCGGGAGAGAAGAAATTTAATTCCCCGTCACGTAACATTTCCATTAAACAACTGATGCATTTGTATACACTTTTTAATTATATTCACCCTTTAAACGCGCATTTCCCTCTTCCGCGGTAATTTAATATATTTTTAGCTTCTCTTTAACAAAAACAAAAAGAAGTTAAAAACTTTGTCCCTGCAATCTACGATTTACTTTGGAGAAATTTTATGGAATATAATAAATGCGTTTTCTTTTTACGTACAATTCCGCTTTTACCGCGAAATGTTTGCTAATTTCGCCCGACTGCTGTAATCTCCCGCTTGTCTATCTTCGGAGTAATTATTAATCTACAAATTCTATGGCGCAATATTACGCTCAAGTTGACTGACGGAAACGAGATAAAGTCCCCGTTTGATGAAAGACCGGGAGATAATGAAGCGAGTCTCGGCGAGGGTTCCGAGCGACAAAAGAAACTGAAAGTAAAGATGGCCTCGATCATAATTAATTGTTCGGTAGTGCGACGCAGAGCGGGTGATTATCACGGTGTCTGGCCCGCCGTATCTCCCGGGCGAGTGCTTCCGCGACTCCTCTTTCCTCTCTTCGTGCCCCCCGCCGCCGGAAACCGGTGCACCGGGCTGTTTATCACCGGGGCACAAATTAGGTTTCCGCTCGCGCGGAACAGAGAGACGACTGTCGAAGTAATTCGGACCTACCAAGACGTCGCGGCGGAAATAGAGCGGTATTCTTGGCGCGCCCGGTAGGCAGGCGGCGAGGGGAAGCGAGAGTCGTTGCTTCGGAGCACCGTCCGAAGGATTCGGAAAGGAAGATTGCCTTCCCCTTTTTGTCTCGTTCCGGAACGACGTCATGTACGGGAGATCTTTCGGGCGGATTTCGCTGCAGCGGGTCCGCGGAGGAATGAAATTAGTCGGACGATTTGCGTCGAAACGATCCCCGGTTTCGCGGTGTTTCTGCGTAAAATATTCCGGCCCGCGCGATCTTATCGTCTCTTACGATTCCCGCTGTTAATCTTTCGTTATCGGTTAAAAGGATCCCTCAGCGATCCTTTTTTACCGACACAGTCAAACATAGTTTTTACGCGAGGGGGAAACCGCTGACCAAAATCTTGTACATACACCAATGCCCACTAATGCATTTTATGCCCCAGCAAGGCCTAATGTCCAAACTAATGAAAAAAAAGCCTAGTAATGCCTAGTAATGCCCAGTAATGCCGCAAATCTGTACACCACAATGCCCTCAGCGGTTTCCCCCTCGTTTTTACGCTTGTAATTCTTTTTATTAGCTTTTATGCACAAAATAATACCTGGATAAGTTGCGGACCGTACAGCAGAACATTATCATACTTAAAACACTCAGTTCAGAGGTCTAGTAAAAGAGATATTAGTATTTGAAATTTTCAATTCGTAGTTCTAACTAAATGTGAAATTGGCTTTATAAAACGGTCAAATTCTTCCACACAATTAACGTACGCATGAAGACAAAACCAGGGACAGTCGACTTTATATTAGAAAAAACGACGAGAAATTTAATATAAAGTCGACTGTCCCTGGTTTTGTCTTTATGCGTACTTTAATCGTACGGGAGAATTTTGCCATTTTATGAAGCCTATTTCAAAAGTTAGAACTACAAATTGAAAATTTCAAATACCAATATCTTTCTTATTAGATTTCCGAACTGAGTGTTTTAAGTGCGATAATGTTCTGCTATGCGGTCCGCAATTTATCTTGGGTATTGTTTTGCGCATGAAAGCGCCGATAAAAAGAATTACAAGCGTAAAAACTATACTTGACTGTGTCGGTAAAAAAGATGGCTGAGGGATCCTCTACGTTTCTCACGTTGCTCGTTCGAAATGGTTAAGTGCACTTCGCATTTATTTAATTGTTGTACAGAAAAGTGCGGGAAAAAATAACAATTAGATTAAGTAGCAGGAATAGTTTCAGCAAGTAATCGTAAAGAAAGTAAGTCGGGAAGCCAAATCGTAATAATCGTAACTTCGGCGAGGAAAATAGTTAATTCCACACGATCAACTCGCTCAGATTCAATTAATTTCACGTAACAGCAACTTCAGAAATGAGTCTCGCGTCTATTGTCATTTCCGAACAGAGTCCCGCAAATTTAATTCTCGAAACTATGTTATCTGCCGGCTGAGAAATTGGCTGAATGCGAAAATTAGATCTCTCAGTTGAAAAGCAACATTTGCTGGATAATCAACGATTGAAGAATCCCGTCTCGGGAGTATTTCGTCAAAACAATGGGATTTATTTTCATTTCAAGTCACGCTTATTTATCTCTTCCGGCTCGCGGATTATACTCACGGCTACGTTCTGCGACGTCGGTAATCTAATTTTCGCGAGTTATCTTTTCGTACTTTTCTTTTCGGCCTCGGTCGAACAACTCACCGATCGTGTACCGTTACGCTGCCTGACGTGAATTTGTAACAGTGTGGACACTTACCTGTAAAAAGACAAGAGAGACACAATATTATTAGTAAAATTCAAAAATTCGATTAACAACCTAGACGATTACAATTATTAGATATACAAGAAAGTCCCCTGTCATGAGATCAGCTCGTAATACGAGACAGCGGAGTTTCTGCTAAATTAATTGGCATTGTCCGTTGGTCCCATCGTGAATTTATTGCCCTTGGGGTGAAATCTGTGTCGTGGAAAATTCATTGTTAAATCGTTGCAAAAACCGATGCTGAAAACCTGCTATATCATATTAGAAACCTGTCTCATAATAGGGGATTCTTCTTTATAACTGTATTACTATTAGCCATTAGATCGATCTTTTATTAGACATTTCGCTTCTGCATACTTCGTAAGATACACATTAAACGTAAAATCAAATTTGTTTTACAGCCGCGAAGTACAATGTAAACTTTTCACAACGCAAATGCCATTAGATAATAAGACGCAATAGACCAAAATACAAACAAGGAACAACCAACGAGAATGCCATGTAGGTCCAAGCAGGATGAGAATTCATGTACCGTTTTTTCATCTGTCTTTTGCGCCGGTTTCTCTTCGGACGTAACGCAGTTTCGTTAGATGGAACATTGTCGTTGGCAAATGCACGAATCAATGGATGAACGATGTCTGATAATTTATATTTAAATGCTGAATTTAGCATTCAATACATATCCCATTTTCCGTAGTGTAAAGAAATCTTGTTTCGAAAAACATTACCTCAGCCAGGATTCGACCACTCGACCATTGAGACTGTGATAATATTCTTCGCAGTAATCGGTATAATAAAATACTTCAAAGAACAAAAACATTCGTTCAACGTGAAATTCAATCCATGAAAAAAAAACATAACTTGTAAAAGAAAGAAATAAATATATTCCACGTACGTTGGAACATTTTCCCAGATCTATTTGAAGTATCGAACAACCCCAATCGTTATCGATACATTATATTCTATCCCCTTCCCTTTCTCCGAGCGACTCATTAAAATCAAGCGAATGCGGCGGGTCCAATCATCCCGGTCGGTTACTACGAAGGCACTTCCGGGCGCTCGCGAGCCGCTGCGGTGAACCAATTCGTCGGAGAAGATCCATATTCGAGGGAAGCGGTCTCCGCGACTCGCACACCTGCCGCTCTCTCGTCCTCGCCTCAGATGCACTGAATAGAATTCGCAGAGATGGTTTTGCATTTGCGTATCGCGATCCTTCCTCGCGCCCACCCCCCCCGCGCCGCGAAACCGTGAAACGTCCTCGAACGTCGATGACGGGATATCGGCTTTCAGCGTTTTGTCGTGTACCCGGGTATTTTCTCGAAATCAACTCCCGAAACGTGACCGACGCTAATAACGCGAGGGGTTGTCTCTTGATAAAAATTCAGCCTCGAGTTAGAAGGACGAAAATAAGCACGGCGCTTCGCTAGACCTGCCTCACCGCAGATTCTATTAGTTATTTTATTGCAGCTCGGTTACAGGAATTTCTATTTTCGCAAACTAATCGTCGTTTATTTACAGATACTTTCGTCAACTTGAAATCGGCTTTTCCCGAATGAACATTCAAGAGGATGCTGAAAGTGATTCTACACTTTTTGCACCTTCTGCTCCTAGACCTGTTAATTCGTGAAAATATTTGTGTAATGTATAAATCATGTGGCTTCTGTGTACAGACCGACAGTGTCCCACCATTCGGACTAAATCAGAGAACAGTGCGGTAGCATTGAAATCAAGTTAAAAGCCTAACACAAAATCTATTCACTCGAATAGGTTACCTAGAACTTATTTCAGTGAATAGATTTTTTGTTAGGTTTCTAAATTTAATTTCAATGCCACCACGCTGTTTTCTGATCTAGTCTGAATAGTGGGACACTGTCAATTTGTAAACAAAAGTCACAATGATTCCAGGTTATAGGTTATAGGTTAGGTAACCTATAACTTATAATATTTGTATGAATAGATTTCGTTAGACTTCTAAATTTAATTTCAATGATACCACGCTGTTCTCTGAATCGGTCGATCTGTCTACAAATCTGTATACAAAAGCTACAATGATACCAAGTTATAGGTTAGGTAATTTCTAACTTATTTAAGTGAATGGATCTCTTGTTAGATTTCTAACTTTAATTTCAATGATACCACGCTGTTCTCTGAATCAGTCCGAATAGTGGGACACTGTCGATCTGTATACAAAAGTCATAATGATACCAAGTTATAGGTTAGGTAACTTATAACTTATACTATTTGAGTGAATAGATTTCGTCAGGCTTCTAAAAACCTAATTTTAATGGTACTATGCTGTTCTCTGAATCAGTCGATCTGTCTACAAATCTGTATGCAAAAGCTACAGCGATACCAAGTTATAGGTTAGGTAATTTATAACTTGTTTAAGTGAATGGATCTCTTGTTAGACTTCTAACTTTAATTTCAATGATACCATGCTGTTCTCTGAATCAGTCCGAATAGTGGGACACTGTCAATCTGTATACAAAAGTCACAATGGTACCAAGTTATAGGTTAGGTAACTTACAACTTATAATATTCGAGTGAATAGATTTCATTAGGCTTCTGCAAACATAATTTTAATGGTACTATGCTGTTTTCTGAAGTAGGCCGAATAATGGTACACTTTCAATCTGCACGCATAAGCCTTATAATTTGTGTACTACGCAAAATACTTTCACGAATTGATAGTTCCAGATGCAAAAAGTGCAAAAGGTGCAGAATCACTTTTGTGTCCCCTTAAACTAACAACTTTCAAATTGTAGACAACCGAAGGAGTTTATTCGACGTTGTCCAAGTTAAGTTGAAAAGAAGCGAGTGACAAAAAGTATTATTTTCAATTTAATTTCAACGATAATTTTGCTTAGTCGTTAAAAATTAATTTTAAACCGATCAATACAGGCGAGTCTAAACCGCTCCATGTAAAAGCGATGTTCTTAAGATTCCAGCGTTTGATGTTCCAAGATATAATATTCTTTACGGCACGAGGAAAATTTGCCGCAAAAGGACGTCCAAGGGTACCTCGTCCCCTCGTATTGTCGCGGTAACACGAGAGCCGAGAACGCACGGCGGTTCCCGTTGTCTCCGCCCGATCCGAAACAAATGGAAATCGGCAGGAGGCAGACGGTAAAAATAACAGCGAGCGCGCGGTCCTGACATAACGAAACTTCGACGGCGACACGAGCTGCATACGGAGACGCTCTCCGGGGAAAGGGATCCTGGGAGGGTATTTGTCTACCTGCGTCTGACGCCGAGGCAAATTGAGATATCGATTTGCAATTTGGCACGTGGTTCCGATCACCCGGGAATACCGCCCGCGGCCGGCCGCGCAGCCAATCGCGACTGATTGGTTCCTGATCTCCCGATTCGGCGACGTGTAGCCGGGGTAGCGATCTCCTCGCTGACCTATCCTTCTTAACTCAGCTCCCTCGGCTCCTTTTGTTCAGCCCGCGGAGGGACGCGTGTTACTACGTCAAAGACTCGCCTGATTAACTTCCCGCGCGCGGCCCACCGCCCTCGGAGGAGCCGTGTAACGACAGGCTGGCAGGCTGCTTTTGTTTACACGCGTATCTGTACGCAGGCGTAATTAGCGTCCAATTACGCTCACGGCTCTACAACTGATACATTCGTGATGCACGAATAACATTCTTGCGCGCGCTGTATACAAATTCGCGTTTGTATGCATAAATTTATACGAGCGGAAATAATTGCGCGTTAACCCATCAAAGAGGCGCATTCTTTGTGGAAAATGTATATAGCTATGTCAGACATGGTTTAACCGCCAACATTTCTCTCTCTCTCTCTCTCTCTCTCCCCTCTCTGTTACTTTTTTTTATTTATACCTGCTTTCCCGAGTTCTCTCTCTAGAAAGGCGGAAATTAATTAAATCTACGTCGGGCGCTAACGAAGAATACGGCGAGATGTATCGCCGCGGCCGGTAAGAACTCCTGACGTATGTTCTACTAATTATTGCGTTTTGGTGAAACGAGCCTCGCGTGATGAACGAGCCCCGCAATTGTCGTCCGCGGTGCCTCCGTTTCTGTTTTCCGCTATTAATTGCACGTCGACGACAGATATAAATCAGGCCTTAATCACTGCCGGGAATCGCAGGCGCGCTTTATGGCGCGACGGTGCGATGTGTACGTGATTACGTAAACGTCCGGAGGGTTTTTTTTTTTTAATAACAATTGGTGGTCACAGCAGCGTCCGGTCGCCATCAATTTTGCCGGCCGCACGAAGATCGCGGCGTATTCCGAGACTTTACGGGACCTTTTTGCGGGCGCGCATTAGCGCGGCATTATCTGTACTTGCGTTGGATTAAAGCTCATCGATCTTCGAATTTTATGCAACTTTTTGTGACATTCCCCGCTCCTCATTTACGTATTTTATGCGATAATATATTTCGTTGTCCATACATCTTGTTTCAACAACACCTTAAGGGGACGCTGGAGCGATTCTGCACTTTTTGCACCTTTTGCTGCTGGAACTGTCAGTTCCGCGAAAACATTTGTGCAATGTACAAATTGTGTGGCTTTTGTATACAAACCGGCGGTGTCCCACTATGCGCACTAGATCAGAGAACATCATGGCACACTGAGAAAAATGCTTTGATTGTATGATAGAATGTATTTTGGCTAAACCAAACAGAATTTCCAGTTAACACGATAGGGCTCTATATTTCATAGCCAGAGGTTTGCCAGACTTGACTACACATCTGGTAAATCCTAAAAGATTTCTGATGCGTCCATTTTCTAACAGACGACTGGTCGAATCTACCAGATTTTTTTTCAGTGTAGCATTGAAATTTAGCTTAGAAGACTAACAAGAAATATATTCACTCAAATAAGTTCTCGATAACTTATTCCACATGGGACACTTTCAATCTGTACGCGTAAGATTTATGATTTCTGTATTACACAAATGTTTTCATGAATTGACAGTGGGCATTTATCTTATTATCTTATTTTATCTTATTTTATTTTATCTTATTTTATCTCATTTTATTCTAACAAAAAATGATACTGTTGTGAGAAAACTGTGATTTGTACAATAAAGTGCAATATTTACTTGAACATTTACTTTGTACTTTGCGAATAGACGCCTGAGAAGTCCAATTTTAACAAATTCGTGAAACAGATACAACAATCCACAAAATTTAATCATTTCGCATGCGCAAGCAATTTGCGTCCTCTCGACGAAAGTCGTCGAGAAATCAAACTATAATTATAGAAACCGCCAAATTACGTGCCATTAATAGCGTTAAATAATATCATCTTGATTTTCTCTTGGAAATTATAACTTTTTGACGTCGTCCGGACCCTTAAATAACTTTCCGCACCGCCCGGGACGTACCGTATATGCGCTACACTCTTTAAATTAGACAGTCAGTTAAGCCGTGCGCGCGGCGTAATCCTCTCGCGACATTTCCCATGTTATTTTATACGATCCACATTTTCCACGGGAGAAATTTTCGCGGAATCGGGTCACGTCGCCATTGTGCCGTGCCCCGGCGAAAATCATCGCGGCTCCATTCGCGCCCGGCACCGCGCGCGACTTAATTGCGCCACACATTACGTAATAAAGCCGATGGCACTTTAATTACTGGGGAACACAAAGGGTCATTCTACGGCTGCGAGCTAGCCGCGGATTAATTGCGCCCTACAACTCCAAATAGAATCAAGATAAATCGCGTCTTAATATCGCCGTCGATAACGCGCGCGATAGCGCACAGTCTTGAGCCCGTAGAGCTGGGCGATTGTGCGAGCGAGCGCTCTTTGTGGTAGCGTTTACCTAATTCACGCCCGCGGCCATAAGCGAAACAATCAATCGCCCTTGCCATGCGACAATCCACTCAAGTATATTGCGAAATTGATTGCCGGCGATTACATAATTTTACCTCTGCGGATTCATGTCAGTGCGTCAAAGGGCGGATCTGAGTTATCGTGGAATTTTTGTACACGGTAATAAATGTTGCAAGATTCTTTGAATACAATTACAAGCGTAACGAATTAATGAGCGAAACATACGCAGAGGGAACTTTTTCTTAAAATTTATCCTGAAAACCATGTCATTGTGGAATACAACGTGGCATTTTCAAAGAATTTTATGGGTTTTTTGAAATTTTACCAGTAATTATATTCATTATCAGTATAGTTGCCTTCGGAAACATCACCCAAGTCCTCCAGTGTATTATTTTAGCCCTGTTATTCACCCAATGTTAAACAAGGATAAAATGGTACCCCGAGGGCACTCGGGTGAAGTTTCCGAACGCAGCGTATACATTCGAAGTAAAAATAAAAAGGATTTCGGTTGTGAGAGTCAAACGCAATTATTGGTGCGCGTCAGTTTAATACAATTGTTAATTACAAGTTCCGGCCGTTTCGGTTAAAAGTTTTAACCATCTTTAACGATGAGTTCTTTAAGGTGTGCTCCGTTGTAGACCGAGAAAATTGTGTCCAATTCGTGTAAATGATTATTCAATTATACACTTTACGAATAGAATGTATGGTAAAATTTCAGAAACGCTCATACGGTTCTTCAAGATGCCAGATTGTCCCACGATTACGTGATCGTCGTGGCAAGTCGAGGGAAATCACTGACCAAAATCTTGTACACCGATGCCTAGTAATGCCCAGTAATGTCGCAAATCTGTACACTACAATGCCCTCAGCGGTTTATCCCTCGGGATGAATTTTAAGAGAAAATTCTCTCCGTGCAGATCGGAAAAACTATTCTGTACAGCTCGTTGATTGAACGATAATCACGAGGTAAACATAGACAAAAATATAAAATTGCACTTCCTCTTTCTTTCTACTCTATGGTTTATTATCAGAACTCTTGGACTATATTCGTTCTATAAAATTTTGATATCCTTGCAGCTTTTCGCGTTAAAGATGCGAGCTACGGTATCCATACGAGGAGTGTATCATTTGAGAAAAATGACGGCGCATTTGCCGTTCCGTGACGTGGCATGATACGCGCAAGTCTGTGTTCGCAAAGTAGCGCCGTACACGCGACCCACACGTACACACATACGCAATACACACACGCGCTACATTAATAGGGATTTACCTCGAGGAACAGCTTCCTCGAAAGCGGTTTTAAGGAGAGCGTCGTATCGCCCGTATCATAATTCTATTTTAATTAATCCGCGCACGTAAATATGCTTGTGTGTTTTCCGCTGTTTCCCCACTCGCCACGTCGTTGACCGTGTTTTTACTTTGATAACGAAGCGTAATCCCGTTGTAAGGCGTATTCATTACGAGGTACTTCGCTTCCTATGTTTAATTAAGGAACAAAAATTATAACTACAACTGCATTTTACGCAAGAAATGTCGGGGCTATTTTAATTAGTTGGTGCGCGCTGAAGAAACATTTACGCGTGTCATCGTTTCTGAATATTGACGTCTCTTTCTCTCTCTCGACAATCTTCGCTCAATAAAGATTTAACGATTGTAATATCAGTCTTTTCTCTCATTTTCCACCTTTACTTAATTTCACTCTATTTCGTCCCACTTTATTGTTTAATTTGACTCTCTGAAATTCTCCTTACAGCTTCCATTTCTCTCTGAACAAAGCCGGACGCAAGAAATCACTTTATACCTCAATATTTATCCTTTTAATATTTTCTAACGACAAGTTCCATTGATAAATTATTACGCGAAAGGGTCTTGTTTAAGAATCAGCATTTGCGTTCCGCAAGCCGCGTCTGGTCGTGTCATATTAATAAAGTCACTCTGCGTTCTCCTCGTACATTACGTTTATGAGAATGTTAAGAGGATGTGCGTCCTCGGGATGAAAAAGTAAACACCTGGTAAAGCAAAGCCCTATTCTGTCTACTGCCTTTCGTCTACTTTTCATATCGCGAAGGTGTACGCGGGCGTCTACCAACACGCCGTAAAGATATTAAACCAATTTCGTCTCCGTGCGGGCACCATCTGCGTTCGCAGACGTCTTAGCGAAATTGGTTAGACTCCATTAAAAAAAAAATCCCGGTAAGAAAGGCGTTACTTTCGCGCTCGCGCTCGCGTCGCGCCCCGGCGCGCTTCGCGGCCCCCCAACGCGAGTGATACCTGCTGTACATCGCGCCGGTTTTTGCGCCGGAAACGAAAGCCGCCGGACGTATACGGTGCGAGACGCGATTACAAGATTTTTCTCTCGGTGCGTTTCCGCCGCGGGAAATTGGATAAGCTGATTCTCTCGCTCGTCCAAGTGGAGTGCCGAGTGAACAATGAAAGCGCAGACGTCGTCACGCCGGTTTTGATGATGCAGCTTTAATGGAAAAGCCATAGGTGAGAGACGCCGCGACGGTCTTTCCGTGACTTGCTTGAGAAATGCGGGAAATGCGACGACGACGACGGCGACGACGACGACGACGACGACGACGACGACGAGACGAGAGCGACACAGACGGCGATGAGAACGACGGGATTCGTCTTTCTTACCAGGATTTGCATATCATTTCACGTATTTGTCATTTTTACCTAAATTCCTCGACGATGTATGCAGTGTATCCATTATGCTCGCGCGAAATATTGAACGAGAAGGGCGCGGGAATTGCGGGATAAAATATCGGGACTGAGGATTTGGCCCGAGAATGCGGACCGATAATCGCACGATTTTACGCTCGAAACTGTAATAAAGCCATCGCGAGAGTTTCACGGCCGTTTGAAAAGTTCACGGGACGAAATAGACAAACGGCCTCGTATCTTTCCGCGAGTGTTTTTATTCTTCAACGTAATCGCCCTTTATTTCAACGCATTTGTACCGCCTATGCTCCCGAAAGGTCATCATCTTGTTACGAAACTCCGATTTGTCAAATAATGCAAGAAGAAAATCGAAAGTCACGAAATTCCCTTCCTATAGCGAGGACTTTCTTCGATCGTGGGAACGGGTGAAAGTCGGACGAACAACGAGGATGCGACAACAAATCGTACTTTGATTCGTGGATACTTGGTCACGTCGTTTATTTTTCAAACATTACGTAGACACGTCTGCTCGAAAAAGTATAAAGAAATGAATCTATTCGATGGAACGAATTGGCACTTTATGCGCGTTCACGGGAGAACGAAAGTTAATATTTAATGACACGGTGGCACATCTGCAATTCCGAGAACTTTTCAAACAACCCGCGTATACTCGAGCGGAACAAGAAGTCATGACGAAGTCGAAATGCCACCAAAATGACGCAATGACTATTTAAAACATAGACTTAAACAAATAGAATTGGGGACTACATTAAAGTGAGAGAGAGGGGGAGAGAGAGAGACAGAGAGACCCTGTAATCAGAGACCGGCCATAAGAGAGTTCGTCAAATTCCTGCGAGTGGGAGGGAAACATAGGCTATCTCAATTTTCTACGCTCGTAGAATCGTAAAAGAGATAGCCTATGTTTCTCTCTCACTCGCAGGAATTTCACGAACTCTCTTACGGCCGGTCTCTGAGTACAGAGTCTCTAGCATGAGCGAGTGTGCCTTTGTCCAATATGCGTTGTTTTCTCCCTACTCTTAACAAAAAGCGAGAGAGAAGCATCACTCGCGCAATGTCTCTGTCCTACAGTGTAGTCTTCAGCGCGCCCACAAGAACGCGCAATCTATCTGCAATATACAGGGTGTTATGTAATACCCGCCTCATCTCTTATTTACAGATAGAGCGGATGAGACTGAGTTGAAAAGTCCTATAGCATTTTGCAATTTTCGCAATGGTTAACGAGTTATTAATTATTAAAGATCGCTGTCTTAGCCCGGCCGTCCCGCAATTGGCGTTGCTAGGCGCGCGAGGACTTGTTTACGACACACGGCAACGGCTATGTATACTAAACAACTCTCCGCGCGCCTAGCAACGCTAATCGCGGGACGCCCGTATCTCTCCGCGCGCTTGAATCGGACGGTAGGCCGGGCTAAGACTGTGATTTTTAATAATTAATAACTCGTTAACTATTGCGAAAATTACAAAGTGCCAGAGGACTTTTCGACTCAATCTAGTCCGCCCTATCCGCAAATAAGAGGTGAGACGGGTATTACGGGTAACACCCTGTGTAAGTCTATGATTTAAAAGTCATATTTTGATCACGACAGAAAATTGAGCAGGTTCTGATTTGGAAATTTAGTGATGCTGTTCGACACGTCCGCAATAATGTCAAGTTAGATTGTTTCCGATATACACGTTTAAATATACACGTAAACATATATACCATAGTGTTCTTTTTAACCAAAATGATACTGTCCTGCTAAGAATATGATTTGTATGATAAAGTGTAGTAGACAGTGTTTTATATTCTTTTATATCGTACCTTGCGAACGCGGAAAATCGGGATATCAATACTTCAAAAGTCAAATATTCGTAAAACAATATCCGCGAGATATAAATCACTTTGCATGCACGAGCGATTTGCGTGTGGCGAAAGTTATCGAGAAGTCAAAGTAGTAAAAAAAAAGTCAAATTAGTTTCATTAAAAGTGTTGAATGATATCATCGTGATTTTCTAAAAATAACCTTTTAATGTCATCTTGAGTTTCACGTGAATTTGTGTCCTGCTTGTATCTCTCGTCATTAACGTTGCCCGAAAACATATTCTGGCGAAAGCGGGCGGAGTTCGCGTCTTTAACGAACACGGAGCGGCGAGTTTGGCGTTGACGCGCGGAAATATGAAGCGACGAGCGAATCGAAGTGGACCGGCCACGTCGCAGACTCCGGAAAGTGTGCCGAGCGGCTGTTCTCCAGAAGCGCGGCGGTGCACCAGGTATCCGTGGAGTTTACGGAAGCTCGGATACACGAGCGGGCAGTTAGTCATGCGCGGAATGAGCCAACTTCGGCCAACTTTCACCCAACTTCCGCTGTCCGTAATTTTAAGCGGCGTGCGGTCTCGACGGCTCCCCGCCGTTTATCCGACCATCGACTCGCCGTCCCTCATCCCGGAGGAACGAGAGACACACAGGGATGTATACTGTAAGGATAGTAACGAGAGGGTAAAGAGGATAACGAGGGAAAGACATATTTTTGCCGGGGTCTTAAATATGGCACCGTCGAGTCGAAGGTGACTACGACGTGAGAGAATTATGAGGCTCAAAAATCTACCCAGTGAATAATAAATCTCATTCTTATTTGCAGAAGGAACCCGAGAACATTCCTCACGTCGCTTTCCTCGAGCGCCGCATTTATTTTCTTTTTTTCTTTCACGTTGATCCTTTTACATAAATTTTTCCAACGAAATGTACTTTAACGTAATCGCGTATTTTCGTGTCAAATTTTAAGGTCGGAGAGTCAGCCGCGTGTTTTCCATCGCGTCGAAACAAAGGTGAGGATTAAACCTGACTTTAACGTTGTTTTTACTCAAACAGTTTGCAAATCCCACGCCGGTAACGGCAATATTCCTGTAAGGCGCTGCCGTTACAAATGCACAGTTGATCCAAGACGAGACACGTCGGAATAAAGAATACGGCTGGCTTTGTCGACCGCCCTTCTCGCCGCTATTTCTCGTACAAGTCTTCGGCCCCTGCGATCTCAGTCAGCACTTTTTTGCCCCTCAGTATTAGCATATTCCTTCGCAGTTGGGTCCCTGATTTACTATGAACCGCATTAAAAATACAGAGGAAGGTCCTCTATTATGAGATAGCAGGTTTTCAACGTCCAAATTCAATCACAAAGGCCTCAGTTCGACCTCGTGTTTTCCATCGCGTCGAAACAAAGGTGAGGATTAAACCTGACTTTAACGTTGTTTTTACTCAAACAGTTTGCATAAATCCATTCAATTCCAAAATTCAAAAATTATACGAGGCTAAACTGAGGCCAAAATATTCGACTCGGGCTCATAATAGGGGACTGTGCTCTGTATAGCGCGCGTGTGTGTGTGTACGTTGTGTATACATAC
>NW_011967126.1:480646-506179 GCF_000949405.1 Vollenhovia emeryi
TGATTTATTGTCAAAATAATTACATGTATTCTTGAAGTGACAATTATAATATTTAAATAAGACTGTAATTGTTGGAGCGTAAGATTATTAAATGCTTTTAAAAAGAATAGAAATTGTTGCGTATATACGAGTTGATCCGACACTTTTAAAGTTATGCGAGGGGAAAAAGACGAGATTCGTAAATAATATTTAAACGAGTAAAACATTGTGTGTCGTTATTCCTCGCTTCCGATGGAATTGGATTAACGCGACAATTTTTCTGGTAATTTCCTGACTTTTTATTAAAAGAAAATAACTTCAAATGTAGAGCATTGCGATAGACAAGACGTGACTCAAACAAGAAGAAAAAAAAGAGACCGATTATTATCATAATTGTATAATTTCGCGATTCATATTGTGCATTTTATTGTAATAAGAAAAATTATATCAAAATTACGAAGTCAATCAATATTATTTCTTTCCAATGTCACCCAAAGATATGAAAAATGCAGAATTTCCGAAATATCACGAATGAATATCTTTGATAATTTAAAACGTGATTTAGTTATTTTACCGAGCTCTTTAATTACGTAGTATTATTAATGTTGCATAGACAATAAGAGGCTAGATGCACGGACACATAAATCAAACTGTACTTACGAGCGAAAAGAGATCACGGTCATTTTAATCACAATTATAGGTCACTTCATCATTCAGTAGACATGATCAATGTGACAGATAACGGAGCATGTTTACGTCCTGCACCTTTCCGGTCCAAATATTTCTCATGCCTCGTAAAAGTTTCAAAGACGCACTTGTATGCCGGGTAGTATCCGCTCTCCCGGCAATTTATTATTTAGAAGCTAAACGACAGCTTATACGACGCACTCGCAGACCCGAAGTAGTGTCTCATATCGCAAATAGCGACGTAATTTAGACACGTTTTTACGAAAAGCATGACGAGTTAACGCTTCACGGCGCGATAACGTAAAAAACACATGTAAAGAGTTCTTAATCGCGCGTAAATATTTTTAAACATGTATCAAAACAAATATGTCGGAGTCCAACTCCGAAACCAGACGGGAATATCTCGTGTAAATATTATAAATATTACGCGGAAACAGGCGGACGAGAAGCGAAGTCTCGAAACGCATTATCATTATATTACCCGCTAGATAAAATAAAAGTGCATTCGGATAATAAAGTATATTGTCTTTTGAATATATTACTCTTCGTTCCCCTACGCCTGCATAAACCAGCGCGTAAGCTCTTTTAACCTTCCTTTACATCCGCAAAAAAAAAGGAAGCAAAATTATACCCCGACCGCTGCAAGCGTTTCTCAGTCCAGACCGGGCGTGAAAGGATTAAGGGGGCAGGCTATTCGCTGCGAAATGTTAAGCATGCGGCGCGGTGGCGTCTGTTACGCGACAAGTGGCGCACGACACGTTCCGCCGAGCAAATTTTTCTGCTGTGGGCTTCTTTATACGAGAAAGAGAAAACGAGAGAGAGAGAGAGAGAGAGAGACACAGAGCAACCCGGTAACAAAGTTTCGTCGTCGGCCACTTGGGCTGGTAACTCACGGACGCAGAAATCCCGAAAAAAATGTTCGGCGCATCAATGACGGGAATTTCCCGTTGTTAAAAATTTGTAGAACGGATTTCCTTCCTCGGTGTTACGGAATTATTTTGTTTGGTACGCTTGAAAATTAAAAGCCAAACAAAAATGTATACAGGGTGTTACGTAATACCCGTCTCACCTCTTATTTACGAATAGAGCAGACTAGACTGAGTCGAAAAGTCCTCTACCATTTTGCAATTTTCGCAATGGTTAACGAGTTATTAACTATTAAAGATCGCTGTCTTAGCCCGGCCTACCGCCCAATTCAACTCTCTACGCGCCTAGCAACGCTAATCGCGGGACGGCCGTATCTCGCCGCGCGCTTGAATTGGACGGTAGGCCGGGCTAAGACAGTGATTTTCAATAATTAATAACTCGTAAACTATTGCGAAAATCGTAAAATGCTAGAAGACTTTTTGACTCAGTCTAGTATGCTCTATCCATAAATAAGAGGTGAAACGGGTATTACAGAACACCCTGTATAATGTGCAAACTGCTCGCTAAATGTTACGAACGTCGAACCGAAAGAGTGTAAATTTTGTAGGCTTCAATGAAGTAAAATCGAAGGCGAAGAACACGAAGTACACTTCTATTAAGTCACAATTCTAGCGGGACTCTGGAAATTTCGAAAATGCACCTGTGCATTTTCTTTATTATCGCTCTGCGGTGGCTCTACATGTCCAATCTAATGTACGTATTTTTCTCGCAGATGTAAGAGAATGTTAGAAGAGCCTCGCGAGCAAGTGTGAGTAAGAAACGCAACGTGCAACGCGCACAACTGAGCAAACAAAAATCGCACTTCCGGCGGATACATAATTTAACAACGGCATTCCAGCGGGTGGCTAATACACACCGAGTGAGTTTTCAAGCTTGCGTGTTCGAGTCTCGGGCAAACGACGCGCGACAAACGCGAGCCAACCCCGCGAAGTACCGAGCCGGTGCCTCGAGGACTGCGGAAGCGCGGCTAGATAAAACCACGAGGGCGTGAAGGGCGGCGCGCGACTGCTCGTTATGCCTAAGTCATTGCACCGGGGAATTACCGCGGCGCATAACTCTCGCATCTTAAACCTATCGATTCTCGCCGGGCCGCCCCCGCGCGCTCGCGGCACTTGGCTGGCTCGCGACTCCCCGGAAATGAAGGAAAGGGGTGACGGTCCCGCGGGGGGATAAAAATAATACTCTCGGTGCAACTAACTCCTTCTCATCCGCTCCTTCTCCCTGCGCCCCCTCGGCCGTATCGTTTCCACCGGTGCCCAGGAGTCTGAATTCTCCCTCGTCGCGTTTCCCTATCCCCGCAAATTCCGCGTTCCTTCCCTCGCAGCCGCGCACGACCCCTTTTTATCCTCTTATCTCTGGACCCGCACCAACTTTTAACTAGCGCAAAACAAAGGAGTTTTGGCACGTACTTGCCCCGGGCTGCATATTTCACGGCTCCGAGGGAAGGAGGGAAACTTCGGGCTCCGATCGCGGAGATCGGCGGGAGTCTCTCTCCTCTCAGGCGGGGAAATTAATGGCGAGCGCGAGGACAAGGAGCTGTCCGATCTCACGGAGCGTTGCGAGCCTCCGGGTCACCCAACAATGATAGATTTAAAACTTCTAGATCTCGGGGGCGAGTCCCGCCTCGGTATTTCAGACGCGTTATCCGGCGTCTACCCTCGCGCGTGTCTTCTCTTTTATTTTTTATTGAATAACGTATCCGGAACTTTTTACGCCACTGACAGGTGTCAGCGATCGACGAGGACTGCGGCTTCGAAATGACGACGGCCAAGAAATTCAAGTCCTGCTGTTGATTATATTATATAGAATTTTCTTTCGAAATTTATCTTGAAAATTATGTAATCGTGGGATACTGGAGTGATTCTGCACTTCGCACCTTTTGCACTTAAAACTGTCTGTTTCGTGGAAAGATTTGTGTAATACACAAATTAAATGGCACGTGTACACACGATCGAAAGCAGCTTGCTATTCCGGCTAAATTAAAGAACAATATGGCATCACTGAAACTAAGTTTGAAAGTCTAATAAAAAATAATAGTGAGCAACACACATACTACATGTACTGTATGTATGTGTTGCTCACTATTATTTCTTATTAGACTTACAAACTTAATTTCAATGATGCCATATTGTTCTTTCATTTGGCCGGAATAGCGAGCTGATTTCGATCTGTATACGTAAGCCATTTAATTTGTATATTGCACAAATGTTTCCGCGAACTGACAGTTTTTAGGTTAGAAAGGTGCAAAAGTGCAGAATCACTCCAGCATCCCCTGGTTGGTTTCTTTCAGTTCTGTTCGTTAAAAGCATTATCGCTATATGTATGTAATCTCATATTAAACACATTTGTTTAACTGTATCTCTGCTTTATATCAATACGCCCAACAGGAAAATTTCAACAAACTCTCACATAGTTGTTCGAAATACCATGTTGTCCCACGATCGCATAATTTTCGCGATAAATTTTAAGAGAAAATTCTCTCTGTGTATGTACAATTTTTATTCAAAATTACGATGGCCATAATTATGCAAGAATATATTACACAATATCTGTAAATGTTACTTTTTAATAAAAATTCAAAATATAAACATACCAGACTAGAGAGTTTATTGAAAACAGAGAAGTTATTGTCACGCGATATGGCAAAATTATATCTTCGTTGGGATCTAAAACACTGCGGTGTTCAAATCTGACGATTACGCTCGCGGCCATAAACGTGCGCGGAGAGAATTTTCTCTTAAAATTTATCATGTGGTCGTGGGACAACATTTCGAACAACTTTATGAGAATTTTTTGAAATTTAACCAAAAACTGTTGTAAAATTTCGAAAAACCCTCATAAAAATTCTTCGAAATGCCATGTTGTCTCACGATTATAAAGGAGAGTCCTATATTATGAGACAGACTCCTAATATGGGATAGCTGAGTTTCTGCTAAACGAATAGGCATCGTCTGTTAGTTGCACCGTGAATTTATTGCACGTAGAATAAAATCTGTAATTGTTGCGAAAAAGATTTGCGAAATTGGACGTTGAAACCTCGCTATTTTGTATTAGGAGCCTATCTCATAATGGGGGATTTTCCTCCGTAACTTTCAGGATGAATTTGAAAAGAAACTTCTCTCCGCGTGTAATTCGTGTCGCCAACGAGATCGCGACACGTAATAATGATAAAGCGCATCGTTGGTTACTCGCAAAAGCGCGTCTTACAGTTCTCCAATAATTGTTCGTTAGTGGAGAACATTCGAGAAATTTTGTTACGTCCTCGACAAATACGAATTCTCTCGAGAAACGCCAATATTTTAATGAAACGTTAATCGACTCTCATTGTCGTTTTAAGTACGTTGTAAATACACGACATTTTCCGTATCCGTGAAATTCGTGGACTTCCGTTCTAAACCTAAATCACAAATGACAGATTGCACTCGCGTATTATCCCATAACAAAGTTTCAATCCATTTTCCCAGAATTTCCTACAAATTTCTTTCGTATAATAAATTTGAGCTCGCAAAATCTGGGCTTTGGTTATCATGCATCGCCACGTGCCGCGGAGCAACGTGCCGGATGCAGACATTCGTGTACTGAGATATCGAGAGATACTTTATCGGCAAGCTACCGAGCGCTGACAGATGCTGATGCATGCACCTGCATCGCTGGCAGCATCAAGCTTTGATGCGGCGGTCAGCGAATGCACGCATGCGGTATCCGCCTCCAAGTACTCGAATCGGGTCGAGTCTGCAATATGCTCCTTATCCTTATCAGGCCGATAAATTCGCCGGCGAGTGTCGATCGAGCACATTCACGCCCGCCAGCGAATTGCCGAATTTATGCCAAGTGTCCCCCCATTTCTGAAACTCATTCATACGCCTCGGGACAGTCGCGAGTCACGCGGCAATCAACAGTCGGCTGGGATTTCGTTTCTAATAATGTTAAGAAGATAAATTATTCCTGCCGAGATGTGGACTACAAATGTTAAAATCACCGAGATACGTCATTTGAATGCGCAGATTTTTGCGATAAATCTCCTTGCTTGTTCAGCGACGTCTCAATAATTGTCAGAATATGTGCCAAGCAGAACAAGAAGTCACGTGAAGTCAAAATGACATCGAAATGGCATCGTAATGGCTGTCACGGTAAAAAGGCATATTTTGATCACGAAAATTGAGCGAGTTCTGATTTTGACATTTAGAAACTTCACAATTGTATGTTCGGACTTAAATGTGGTAATAATGGATAATGATGGATACAAAATGACCTTATTAACAAAACTGATACTATTATATGCCTATTCAAAGGCATTCGATAGAAATATCTATTTGATAGAACGAATTGAAACTTTATGCGGAGTCGCAGAAGAACGAAATCCTTTATTTAACGTTTGTGTACTATGGTGGCACATCTGTAATTTATTCCGAGAACTTTTCCAGCAACCCGCGTATACTCGAGCAGAATAAGAAGTCACGATGAAGTCAAAATGTCATCAAAATGGCATAATGACTTTGAGCAGAAAATTGATCAAATTACGATTTTGAAATTTAGAGATTCCGTTTGACATAGTTTGCGATAATTTGGATTATTTCCGATACTCAAAATTGTATGTCGGGACTTAAATATGGTAACAATGGACAGTGATGGATGCAAAATGTTCCTTTTAACAAAAATATTATTATTACGATAAAAAATATTATTTGCACGTACACAAAGTGTAGAATAAAGTGCAATATTCAACGTTTCGCAAGATTTGTATTTTTGAGGTTTATTCTACGGATGGAAAATCAGGATATTGACGTTATGAAAATCAAATATTTATGGCATCGCATTAAAGCATATATTTTCACAAGTTCGTGAAACAATATCTGCGAGATATTATGCGTTTCGCATTGCACGAGCGATTTGCCATAGAAATTAGAAATACAGTCACCAAAAAATCAAATGACGTTTCATGAAAAATATTAAACGGTATCACCTTGACTCTTTCTTCTGCCCGGCGTTCTTCTTGCCTAAGCATCGACCGTATAACGTTTCGTTTTAGTACAAACTTACTAAACACAGAACTACCTAATATCAATATTATAATTTCCTCAACAATTGTTATACGCAAACGTGTTACATTACATTACGTGTTACATTACATTCATATTATTCAGGGAGAAACTAATTGATTAAAATAATATTGATGTTATGCAACTATTAGCTGGCGTTTCCTGGGGAACGTTTGATATCCCGAATATCTTGTTGTAAACATTTTCCCGCTTGTACCATTCCGCCACTCTTCCTCTCGCCGGACTTATTCGGGGATTTTCTCGCGGTTTCTGAGGCCAGGATTAACGCCACGTCGTGGAATCAGGGACCAAGCGGACGATTCGAAGGGCGTTTTTCCACGCGCTCGTAACGCACTCCATCGCACTTTAAACGGTAAATCGACGAGCGCCACGGCCGTCCCGATTCGAATTAATTGCGAAGATAATTTGTTGCGCCGAGGCCAAGCGAGCGACACGTAAATTCACGACGTGACAGTCCCGCAGGCACTGTCGCGGCTACGACTTCGCCGCGATATTCTTTAAATATATGGCTGGATATTATCAAAAATTTCGGAGCAAAATTTCGGAATTTGCTGATTTATCAACCGCCCTGTAACATGTATATTTGTTTAATTTATGGTAAGCTGATTTTATATCTCCCGCGCCATTATCACAATAATGGGAATATTTAAATTCAGAATATCGCGGATTATTTTCGACGTTTTCGCGTAACACGCAAACGGGGATAAAATGTAGCTCTGTTGCGTCGCGTCGTGTTGCGAGAGAGGGACGGAGCCGCGTTTTAAATCAAATGCTTTGCGGCTATTTTATATTTATTCTGTCTTTTTATTCAGCACGCGTTACATATTAATGCTGGAAATATTAGCCAAACGAATTTGCATAAAGCGAACTAAATGTTATGTGTTTTACAATCTGGCAAAAACTTGCTCAGATCTCCCTCGGACAAAAAGATATCGTAACTGTTTACGTCGCGAGGCAAATTTCCAACGTAATGATATTAACTGCCGTTAAACTGATAACATTAACAAGTGTACCTTCATTTCCTTGCTATTTCAAAGGACAACCGCAAGAATCGACGAGTTCCTCCGCGATCGTCGGGAATAAAAGTCAATAGTGCGATCGAATATTTTTCAACCAAATTAGTTTACTGTAAATAAACGGGTTTTTGATAGCAACCTGCGAGTCACGTTTCGAAAAGGATCTTTCTATGCGAAACAACCAAATGCCGCTTCGTTCACCGTAGAATATCGAAGTGTCGATGAAACTGCGCAAGGTGTAATACGTACGCTTGACAAACGGCGCATCCCATTTATAATTCACACACGCGAGAACGAACACAAGAGAACAACAGATAGGACCATTCATACACATATCCCGGCGATAGCATCACCCGACGTAGACCGTAAAATGAAAAAAAGGGTGCGCGTTATTTTTTTTTCCAATCGTGTCGCGAATATAAAATCTACGACGGCCGCTTTCTGGCGGCAAAAGCGCATTCAAAGGTACAAAATGCAGTTGCTGATGAATGCATTTTCTATCGCCGCCGAAATCGGATATTGTATTTGACAAGTGTTCCTTTTGCAAACAGGGCCAATCTGCTTGCCCGCGGTTCGTGTGCGCTCCGTATTTTATACGGCGGATCGTTTCCGCCCGTGTGAATGTAAGACTCCAAAGCTGCTGAATTATCTAATAAAAAGCGAAATACGCTTCGCATCGATTCGCTGCATATTCACTGTTATCACAGTTGAAATGCTCTTTTATAATTTTGTAAAGCTGATAAAAACTTTGAAGATAAAAGATTTGAAAAGTATATTTGCCTCATAAGCGATGTTTTAGCACAATTATTAAAGTTTGTCGAAGCATCATTTGTAATGACCCATGCACGGAGAGAATTTCCTTTTATTTACCTTGAAAATCACGCAATCATGGGACAACATGGGCTTTAAAGAACTTTATGAGAACTTTTTGAAATTTTGCCATACATTCTACTAGTAAAAAGTATAATTACTAGTAAAACGTATGGTGAAATTTAAAAAAAATCTCATAAAATTCGAATTTACCTTGGAAAATTACGTAATCGTAGGACAACATGGCATTTTGAAGAACTGTATGAGAATTTTTTTAAATTTTTACGTACAGTCTACTAGTAAAGTGTATAATTATTAGGGAAATGTACGGTATTTTTAAAAAACTCCCGCAAAGTTGTTCAAAGTGCCATATTTATGTATCAAAGTCCCACGATTATGTGGTTGCTGCACTTTTGCACTTTTCTAACCTAAAAACTGTCAGTTCGCGAAAACATTTGTGTAATATACAAATTAAATGGCTTACGTGTACAGATAGAAATCAGCTCGCTATTCCGGCCAAATGAAAGAACAATATGGCATCACTGAAACTAAGTTTGTAAGTCTAATAAGAAATAATAGTGAGCAACACATACATACAGTACACGTGGTATGTGTGTTGCTCACTATTATTTTTTATTAGACTTACAAACTTAGTTTCAGTGATGTCATATTGTTCTTTAACTTAGCCGTAATAGCAAGCTGCTTTCGATTATCTGTACACGTGCCATTCAATTTGTGTATTACACAAATCTTTCCACGAAACAGACAGCTTTAAGTGCAAAAGGTGCGAAAGTGCAGAATCACTCCAACATCCCCCGGAGAATTTTTTCTTAAAATTTATCCGGAACATTATATGATCGTGAGGCAACGTGGCATTTTGAATTAAGAATTTTATGAGAGCTTTTTGAAATTTCTTGAAATGCCATATTATCCCGCGATTACATAATTTTCAGGATAAATTTTAAAAGAAAATTCTCTCCTTGTAGATAATAACGTATCCTTATTACTTCGTATTTGTGATATTAATATACACCCAGAAAAAAACGTTTCCTTGAAATCAAACAATTTTTCTTAGAACTTTAACCTTACTAGACTTGTATTTAATTTCAAAGAACTGATTTTTTTTTACCTTAATCAAAATTTTATTTAACCGGGACTGGAATCTCCAAGAGAATTCGTATATATTTCTCCAAATCTAGCAAATGTTTTGGTAGAAGTAAATAAAAATTTAGTAGATTCAGAGAAACATGTTTTGAACGTATCTCATTTGTTTAACTTAAATAAATCTCTTTTCTGGGTGTAGAAAAAGATGGAGAGTCGACCAGAGTTAACAGTTAGTTTCGCTGATTCGTTTGATTACGTAAACAAACTCGGCATTAAAAACCTCGAGGGCGCGCGATTTACCGCCGTATTAATTCGCTGTATCAATTCTTTAGGCGCAAAATCGTACGACATGGGACTCTGACTTGAAGCGATACGTCACGTCGGCACTGCTAACCGTGAAAAAGGGGAAGTAGGCGAGATAGAGGGAGAGAGGGACGCCGGATGCCGAGATGGACGGGCAAGTTTTCCTCGGGCAGGAATTCCATCGCGTGATTCACGAGATTAGGGACTTTCGAGGAAGAGCAATGGGACACGTCGATATACGGCCAATAGTTTAGTTCACGGGGATCGCACGTACACGTTCGCACGGAGAAACGTGTCCCCGTTACCGGGGCCAAAGTGGTAGAACGGATGCCCGGATCCCCGGATCTCGGCCGATGACTCTCATAGTCGCGCAACTTCGAAGAGAGGATCGAGTTTTCCAGCGCGCGACGGTCCTTCATGACTGGGGCAACCAGCCACCTTCCGAGGGTTCTCCACTGGCCCGTAGATTTCCGCGCCGATTCTCCTTGATTCCGTCCGCCGGCCAAGTTCCCCCATCACTCACCGAGACGCGTCCCAGATAGGCAGAGTTATTTATCAGCTTTTGACTCCGGCGAATAACTTCGCCGGGCCAAGTGAGGCATCATTCTACGCGCGTTTTAAAGATCCCAAAGCTCGACTTATCGATTATCAACAAATATACTCGCGGCACTGAAATAAACTTGGAAATTATTCGGGAGGTCCAGGTTCAAACAGTCCTCGCGAGAAACTTTTTACGGTGACTTTTAAAAAGGATGTGCGGCATCGAGAATTAAAATATGTATCGATTCAAGTACGTGAATTTTTGGAAATATGGAATTCACGCAGAATTATATTAATGGGGGCTGTGAAGATTCAGTTGTGACCGAAAATGGTGTATTATAATTATTTCGTTAGATTCATATCGATTCGTTTATTCGCTTAAAATTGTTTGCAAATTATATCTGAACTTTTCTTACAGAACTTTTGTCACGTTTCTACGAAATATATCGTATTGCTACGTGTTATGTGAATTAGCGTCGTATTGCAATTAGAACAATCACGTTATGTTATAACATATACTGATGTAAATACAGATATTCGAAAAACGAATATTTTCATCGCCGTTAAAATAAATATAATTTTTGTAAAAGTCAATGCGTATCCCTTGTATCTCTCGTGCATCAAATTTCGTACCACAGTTTTAATAACTACAATAAAATGTCCTTTTCGCAGTCGGAAAATACGATTTTTCTTTCTATCAACATTTTATCATACGCGCCACATGTCCGAGCAACCTTGTTTAAGATATTAGATAGAATATGATCAGATTACATTAGATTGCATGCAATTTCAATGCAAATAAGAGCCTTATTAATTTACATCGAAACTGCATGTAATCTAATGTAATGTGATCGTAGTCCATCTATTATTTTAAACAGGGAAGCGCTAGTTACAATTGTGGGTCATTGTCAGATAACACACCGCAATTTTTAAAATGAAAGAAAAAGAGAGCAACGTCAGAATCGATAAAAACAGAAATATGTAATAGGATTTTTCTAACAACAATACTCAACGGATAATTGCATTACATGACACGCCGTACTGTAAAACAATTCTGGTTTTGTCTGTTTATTTGAAATTTTCAAATCCCCATCACTGCTAAAAATGCATTACGCAAAATTAATGTGTCACGTATAAAACACCTTGGTGATATAAATTACGTAAACACACACAGAGAGAAAAGTACGTAGTATTTGCAACTATAATTGCATAGTAAAATAATTATAGTCAGGAATATCATTTTTATAGTAATTATCACTATAATATTAGTAATAACAACCACATAGTCATAGCGATGCCAACCAGCATAAAAATTTTACTATTATTTATGAAGCTTTTAACCATTATTCTGGTAAAATATTAAGATGGTGAATAGTAACTAAATTAACTAGTTTTATATAGTAGGTGCAAGTACAATAATAGTAAATTTAACTATACTTTCTATCATCCACTTTACTATTCGCATGGTAAACAAAAGTTAAGTGGTTCGGAATGTCTTCACTAGAGGGACGCGCGGTAGAAGACTCTCTCGTAAGTAAAAAACCGCTTAGGGTATTATAAATACGGATAAGTTTACGCATTCGTATAAGATTGCTTATCTTTTCTTTGAAAGATGTTATCTCGTACTATTCTTGATGAGTGCAAAATAATGTAACCAATGAATATAATGAAATTACTGTTACATATAGTTATTCGAAATTTTACTTGTGGTTGTTATTGCAATATTCATAGTACACCTTACCAAATTAAAAGCTCGTTTTGGTTTATGACAACCATATCATAAGTTGCATGGACCAATATTGTGTCTATGAGAACTATAATACATTGTTAGGTCAACCATAACTTACGTAGTTGGAAGAATTATAGAAATATGGTTGGGTCCAAAAATTACTATAAATTATAGTGAGATTGTGGTAACTGCAACTATTTTTTTCTCTCTGTGCATAAGATAGAAAAATATGTAGTATTTGGAACTATAATTGCATAGTAAAATAATTATAGTCAGGAATATCATTTTTATAGTAATTATTACTATAATATTAGTAATAGCAACCATATAGACACAGTGATGCCAACTATTTAAAAAATTTACTATAAAATATAAGCTTTTAACTGTTATTCTGTTAAAATATCCAGGTAATGAATAGTGAAATAGTTAATTATTTTTATATAGTAAATGCAATCACAATAATAGTAAATTTACCTACATTTCCATCATCCGCCTTACTAATCACACGGTAAACAAAAGTGAAGTGATTCGGAATGTCCTCACTAGAGGGACGCGCGGTACAAGACTTTCTCGTAAGAAGAAAACCACTTAGGGTGTCATAAATACGGATAAGTTTACGCATTCGTATAAGATTATCTTATCTTTTCTTCGAAAGAGGCTTTCTTGTGCTATTCTCTATGAGTGCAAAGTGATGTAACCAATGAACATAGTGAACGCAATGTATCTATAATAAACAGCGGGGAATATTACTTCAATATTACATTGTACAGTTTACTACTATTTCGTATGTTTTATCGTACTTTTCACTGTGTTTCAAGTAACTTAATTTTATAGTACGGTTAACCGCACAAAAATCTATTTTTAGTTTACCATAACTATTTCATATGATTGTGCTAATTTATGTCATAGTGACAATGACTATAAATTTGTGTTCACTCTGCTATATTTTGCATGTTTAATAAAACTATAAAAATATGTTTGGAGCCAAAATTCACTATAAAATATAGTGAGATTATAGTTGATCCAACCTTTTTTTTCTATCAGTGTGGGCATTACTAGGCATTACTAGGCATTCTTGGGTCTTAGTTTGGGCATTGGGTCTTGCTGGGGCATTATAAAGATAAAATAAGATAAAATAAGATAAAATAATGCTGGGCATTAATGGGCATTGGTGTATAAGATTTTGGTCAGCGTTTTCCCCCCTCGGTTTCACCTAACGGAAGAGACTAATGAGAATCTAATGAGCAAGAAAATTGCAGTTTGCTTGGAAGCAACGTCGGCACAATGCGTACACACGTGCATTCGTAAATTCCTCCTCGCAGCGAATTATGGAAGCTCGATAGCAAACATATCGACAAACGAAAAATCGTCGCGGCATCCAGCGCGGCAGGTTTCGTACCGATCGTCGGGGCAGGAGGAGGGGAGAGGGGATCTACGGTTTCAAAACAGTATTAACTTACGATCAACGAGAAATTAGAGGACGGCTTGGTTGATAAAAAAAAAGAGCAACGGGGATAAAGAGCTCGAATGGGGAACAGAACTCGAGCCCGTCCTGTAAATAGAGCACACTGAATCCCGCAGGCAAATTGGAAGCTCGATTCGGTGGAATCCTCGAACATTCGAGGGCTTCGCATAACGTAGATACGCATACGCGGTATAATATTACCAAAATGACCGGTCGCTTTTGAGGTAACATATCGCGGAAAATTACGAGAAACCCGCCGCGAACGTGACAATATCGTGGTGTGTGGCGTTTCGTCACCGATACGTTCGAATTCAACGGGAATATCAGCGGAGGCAAATCGATAGGGGTAGATTTAGAAGAAAATGTCAGTTACATCCAGTGTATCGATGATCGTGCAAGTTAGATGAATCCGGTATTAAAAACTATTGGAAACTCAAACCGTACGCGGAGAGATTTCTCTCTTAAAATTTATGATATAATCGTGGGACAACACGGTATTTTCAAGAATTTTATGGGTTCTTTGAAATGTCACCATACATTTTATTAGAGTAATTATACTTAGAATACATTTTACTGGTAAAACGTCTGGTGAAATTTGAAAAACTCACATAAAATTTGAACTTACCTTGAAAATCATGTAATAAGAATTTTATGAAAAGTATTTGAAATTTTACCACACATTCTACTAGTAATTATACTTAGAATACATTTTACTAGTAGAATGTATGGTAAAATTGCAAAAAAATGTTCATAAAATTCTTATTACATGATTTTCAAGGTAAATTCAAATTTTTTGAGTTTTTTTCAATTTTACCACACATTTTATTATACTGGTGATTTTATTACAAGTAAAATGTGTAGTAAAATGTCAAAGAACTCTCACAAAGTTGTTCAAAATGTCACGTTGTCTCAGGTTCACATGATTTTCGGGATACACTTTAAGAGAAAAGTGTCTCCGTGTATGAATGCAACAGGACAACTAAAAAGGAAAGAGAGGAACAATGTCGCATCAAAGCGGCATTATGCAAAACAAATTCACATAAATTATATTTGCACTATCGTGACGAAGTCTGAGTAAAGAAACAAAATGTATTTACTCTAAAAAAGTATTTGCAGTCTTTCGCTCAGAGATTTCGACTGAAATTTCAAATTATCGAATTTCTCTAATTCGACTTTTCTTTATATTTTAAAGCAATTGTCGCAACAACAAGTTTAATGTAATTTTCAAATTAAACGCTTGCGTCCGTCAAGGATTTCGTTGTCAAATGGAAGTTTCAAAACCGTGTGCACACACGTCAATCTGATAGTGATTTACAGATCTGCGATACATTCAGGCTCTAACAAATGAAATACCGCGGTACAAGCGAGCATAAATGAGGCTTCAACGTGCGAAAACTTTAGGCTACAAGAGAATCGAGATGACATAAAAATTTCGTATTTTCTTTTCACAGAGCTACAAGAGACGGAAACCTACCGCGATACCATAATCGTGTTTTACAACAAGTATTACCGCGAACTGGAGTTTAGTCTCCAAACTTTTCTACAATGGAGCAGCATTTGCTATACCGAGTGTATCCCCGAATTCAGATTATTCGTAACAAGTATCGCGCTGCCGAACTTCTCGACATTTTCGCCAAATAGAACGTCGGCTAAACGACCGACAAGTATTACATATTTGAAAAGCAATTATGTTCGACTCCCATTCAACGCGACTACACGCTGCGCGGAATTGTTTTTTCGGCACGGCCGGCTTTTTTCCCTCGCTCTCCGTCGGATTTTTGCGCGGTTTATCGAACATATCAGCGAGGTGGCGGAATTCTAGCTTTTTAAGCCTTCGGTACAACCGAGAAGATTAATGATGTTTTCATTTCTTTCTTCAATCAAGTTATTCGAAACCTGCGGCCACGTGTTTACGCTGTGAAACAATTTCATTTAAAATCGCAATCATAATGGACAATATTAAGACCGTTTGCTAAATTATTGTACAACGCGTACGATTATATTTACATACGTTGGCGAATTTATATCGCGTAGATAAAATGATTAACTTACGTATTAAGTAAGCTACTTGCTTGTACTGTGATTTCTCGTTATAAATAATTATTTGTCGAGCAAATTAACACAACAATAAAAGTACGTGAATCCATACATTTCCGTTATTAATAACGTAATTGTTACATAACTCACAAATAGATTTAATATCGCAATAATATGTAATTTTTAAACGACCTACATTGGCCAATGTATTTATTTGAAAAAAAAAACGACGTTTCGGTCCCAGATTTGGACTCTTTTCGAGTAATCTGTTCACACAATTGTTAATGATCTCAATTCTCATATCGTTCGTTTGGCCAATGTCGCTATGTTAGTAAGATATTAGTAAAAAAATGATTGCACTCTTTGGTTGAAAAGTGTAAAGTCAATTGAAGTTGATCGTTAATTCTTAAACATGAGTGAAGGTATCAAGAGATGTGTGTTAAATAAAAAACATTGGCCAGTGTAGGTCCTTAAAAAATTGCATATTATTGCAATTTTCACACTTATTATTTACGCAACTTTACGTGCTCTTTTACAGCGTAGCGAAACTTGAATAAAAATATATGAAATATATGAATTCACAGTTTGGATTACAATTGGGCTACCGACATCTCGCTCGGACCTAAAGACACTCTCGCTTGTTTGATTGATATCATACCGGTCCACTTTATTAGTATACGCTGTACGTTCTATGTATAATACATTATATTATCCGCGATCTCTTATATTACTACAAAATTTGTGGTATCACCTTAAAAAAATAACCTCTTTAAAAAAAGGTAAAAAAAGACGCCAAGTACAAGCGCCTTCCGATCAAGCATTATATGTATAATTAAATTATTTGGATATTATATTTTATTAGAAAAAAAACACATTTTTATCTTCTCTACAAAAGTAATGACATTATCAAATGGCGCCAACTAAAATAAATATTTATACAAACCAGATACTTAATTATTTTTTGTATTAAAATGTTATATCCGAACAATCGAACATAAAATTTTATCTAAGGAAGGAGGAAGAGCGCAATTAACATTGGGTTTAGCAGCGCCAAGTTTTTTTAATAAACAATAATGTCGTGAATCAAGACCGATATGTATCCAACAATTGAATTAGAAAAGGCCATCTTTTAATAAAATATTTATTTGTATTAAATTTGTTTGCATTATACTTTTATTAAATGAGTATTAAAAATTTGTCTCGTTATATTATTATTTCCTCAATTTCTTCCGATAAAATTTTATGTTCGACTGTTTGGTCGTAACATTTTAATATCAAAAATAATTAAGTATCTAGTTTATATAAATATTCATTTTAGTTGGCGCCATTTGATAATATCATTACTTTTGTAGAGAAGATAACGTTTTTTTTTCTAATAAAATATAATACCCAAATAATTTAATTATACAATAATATTATCCGCGATCTCTTACATCGACTGTGCCGAAATACGTGCGAAAGATAAGCTGGTGCGAACGGTGCGAGAAATAAAAAGCTAAATGTGTAAAATATGATAAGAGACAGCGCGAGATCTCGGAGGATTACAGACGGCTGGAAGTATCGATGAAAGCGGAGCTCCACGAATTCTGAATACTATGCAGCAGCTAGTGAAGACGCCTCGAAGAGAGATGCAATTTCCTCGAGCGAATATTTTCAGGCGAGCCGAACAAACCATAAGCATACCAGCCGAAAGCTACGACCTACTTCAATCGATCAGTGTTCTACAAATTGAAAAACTTGGTATCGAGAAAGGAGCCACCGATCTGTTACAATTCGGTCGATTGCCAAAGGCATCTCCGACCTCCGCGCGGAAACGTCCCCGTATTACGGAAATATTTTCGAAATGCCCGGCTTTCTTGCAACATCCTGTGAAATCACGACGTCTTGTCTCGCTTGACGAAATTTTACTTTAAGGTTCCCTCGATTCCCCTCGACTACAGCTCGCACATTAACGTATTAACGTAATCTTACGCGTTACGTCGGACTCGCGAACATTACGTGGTGTACACTGCGCATCGCGGAATATTAATAATTATCTCTCGCTTCCCTTCAATATCCAACTACTGTAATTCCCGGTCAACATAACGAACTCTTACTCTCTCTCGACCGAAGGGGAAACCTCTGAGGGCATTGTGGTGTATAGACTTGCGACATTACTGGGCATTACTAGGCATTTTTGGGCATTAGTTCGGGCATTAGGTCTTGCTGGGGCATTATAAAGATAAAATAAGACAAAACAAGATAAACAAGATAAATAAGATAAATTAAGATAAAATAAGATAAAATAAGATAAAATAAGATAAAATAAGATAAAATAAGATAAACAAGATAAAATAAAATAATAAGATAAAGTAATGCCCATTGGGCATTAGTGGGCATTGGTGTACAAGATTTTGGTCAGCGGTTTCCCCCTCTCTCTCGACGCACCCCCCCCCCCCCCCCGCCGTGAGGATTTACGAATTTTAGAACTCGCGGGAATAATCAGTCAAATCGGACGCAGCGAGCACAAGGTGTACTTTCGCACACGAAGACGTCGGCGGCTGCAGCCAGTGATCGCGATCCACGTCGCCAGGTTTCGCGGAGAAACCGAATGCGCCGTTCCTGAACAATGCAACACGACGATATCGTAGTGTCTATATTCTCTCAGCATTAGTAGATAGGCGGATTTACATGACCAAAGGATGCCGAAGAGCGAGAGAGAGAGAGAGAGAGAGAGAGATCGCTATATTGCCGGTTGCAATTCCCCATCGCAGTTTAGCAATTGCGGCGTCCACCGAGCGTGCAATACTGCGCGACGCACCTCGGTTTCCTTCCGTTATTGCGTCGCCTGTGTAATGAACGTTGTTACACCGCACTCGAGGCCACGGGGTCCTCGCAGACGAACATTTTTGCGAGAGGCGATTGTAAATCCCGGGGGGACACTAGTTATTACCCAGCGGGCGCGAGATACGAGGCAATGGGAAACGCAAAACGCTCGCCCTGGTACAATGCAGATCTTAAACCCCTTCAGCCCTGACGTCCATTACAATGGACATATCTATTGTTTATTCGCGATGTGGGATGCGTATTGTTTCTGACAGTATTGTCGTCCGTGTGTTCTCGGACGCGTCCTCGTAATACGTCGTTTGTTATACTTTCGTTCCGATTAATTAATTCATTAATTAGGTGAAATGTATAAATACAGGAATACTGCGATATCACAGAAAGTTTAGTGTCAAAAATATGTGAAGAAAAGTTTATAATTAAGTAAAAATAACAGAATAAAAGCAAAAATAAAAAGAATAATCCAGCAAATAGTGCGAAAAATAGTGAGAGAAACAATTGAAGAGTTCAACATTAATTTTTTTTACACCTGTCAAGCATTTTGAATATTTGATTTGCAATTGGATCATTGACAGGTCATTAAGTCACTTAATTTTACTATTTGATTTTTAGGTGAAATAGTATTCGTTGCGGCAAACAGATTGAAAAAGACCGCGCGATTTTGCGGAACTGAGAGTCTCTCCGAGTAACTTTCCCGCGGCCAGCGGCCAAATCCAACGAACATAAAAGCGCAGTTAGTCATAGTGAGGCAGCGGCACGGCGGTTTATTGTATTTTTCCAGCGTTTTCTTTAACACGCGCGGTCTCACGACGCTATGGGTTTCCAATTTATGGAAATGCGATCTGAGTGAAGCTCGATACCATTGTGGCTACTTACTGCACGCAATTGCTATCGGATATAATGTAATTTCCCGTATCGTTTTGTTGCTTACGTAACGGAACAGAAGAATATAATAGAGGAGAGTCCTCCATTATCCAGTCCAAATTCAATCACAAATCTTTCTTCGCAACGGTTATACGATCTAACAATAAATTTTCCACTAAACAAATTTCACTCCAAGTGCAATAAATTCATAGCAGAACCAACAGACGATGCCTATTAATTTAGCAGAGACTCTGCTATCTCGTATTAAGAACTTGTCTCCTAATAGGGGACTTTTCTCTATATTTATTATAAGATACTAATTATTCTAGTAGTAGCCCGATAAGATTTTTTTTTCGATAACTTTGGATTTGCATGCCAAAGAAAATGCATTGTTAGATCCTGTAATCGTTGCGGAAAGATTTGTGATTGAATTTGGACGTGGAAAACCTGCTGTCTCATATTAGGAGCCTATCTCGTAATAAGGGACTGTCCTCTATCTATTATACATATATAGAAATGTACGGGCAAAACGGGATCGAACTTAGCAAGTCCTCCTCTTGTGTTATCTGTATACAACAATGTATAGTTTTTATTTATAGTTTATTTATAGTTTGACATATTTCTTCTCTGTGAACATGTTTTGAGATTAAGTACAAAAGTATTTTCATTTAACAATAAATATAAATTTTACTCCCATTATCAAGATGCACTAAAGTTTAGAAACAAATGTAACACTGTAAATAATGGACGCGGTAAATACGAATGCATTTTCTGAAAACAACTAACTTTGTGACAATGAACTGTGATAATCATCTAATTTTTTCTCTTCCCTATTAATGCGACAACAATTTCTGCACAGTTAGTGTCTCGTGAAAGTTATTATTGTAACCATTTAACGCATGAATGGAATTAAAATAATCTCCCGGCGAGTTTCGTCTCGTTGCTCGGTCGAGAGGGAATATTCAATCGCGTGTTCGATCGTGTTCGATTCGCATTGAGTTGATATGGTTAATGTAATTGACGGTTCAAAGCCGCCTGGAAACAGTTCGTTCAGAAGAGATCTAAGCTTATAGCATCGATCTTTCAAATTATTTTGCCGTGAACCTTATATCTTTGTTGCAAATTTCACGAGATAAAATTTCGAAATATAATTTTTTTTCTGCTCGCCGAATCAAATATTTTATGATCTCTTTTACCTATTACGAAGTTAAAATATCAAACATACGGGAACACTTTCAATTTGAAAAAAATTCAAAGCCGAATCAGATTTGCGACGTCATTCGAACCGTTCGTCCACGGAATAATATATTCCGGTGCCACGAATAACTCAGTATATTAATTCAAAAATATTTGTCGTTATCGTTTTTCATTGGTCCTTGCTGGTCGTATCTCGTCCGCCATGATAAATTGAGATACCAATTAACGTTAGCAATTCAAGCCAGGTATCCAGCTCACTCATACGCTACGTAAAATCGTCCGAGACCCGGAACAATTGTTTTCGATTAATTGTTATTACTGCATAATTGCGGATACGATGAAATAAAATACGCACGTGAAACGCGACACATTCGCGCGTAATGACTCCCCATTAAAAGCCAGACGCGAATAATTCATTTACCGCGCTTAAACAGCCCCCGGTAGGCGCTGCCGGCAACTCCTGCAGCTCCGCCACTGACACGGATTTGTCCGACTCGGAATTTTCGCGGCGCGCAGGCAGCGCGTACTTCTATCTCGCCGATTTCATCCGCTTCCGACGACGATAACAATGGTTAACGTGAAAAAGCAGCATTTTTTGCGAGGTAGAGGCAGAAAACGTTATTAAAAATAATATTTTATATATTGTAGATGCGTCAAACACTGTGTATATGTTCTTAAAATGTTATACCTACTACGCGGAAAGAATTTTGTTTTAAAATTTACCCGGAAAATTATGTAATCGTGGGACAACGTGGCGTTGTGAAGAATATTATGACAATTTTTTGAAATTTTACCGCACATTCTACTAGTAAAATGTGTATTAAGTATAATTATTAGTAGAATGTATGGTAAAATTTCAGAAGACCTTCGTAAAATTCTTCGAAATGGCACGTTGTCCCACGATTACGTGATTTTCAGGATAAATTTAAGGAAAAAATTCTTTCCGTGTATGCATTTCTTTAAAACAGAATATTGTTGAAATTCATTCTCTTCCTCGCAATACGTTTCCCTCACTGTCTCTTCGGTCTTCCCGAGTTGCCACGAACATCATTATATTTGAATTAGCTTTGCAGAATCAATTTTCTTGACTATGATCGTTTTACTAATTGTCTCGATACACTTCCCGCTTCCTAACGAGAAATTTATCATGGACATCTTTTTACCAACTGACCACTTTGGGACCTGCCATTTATTCCAATCTTTTTACGTTGTCAACTTTTTGTACATATTTTAATACTCTTTAACTTATTTTGTTCGCTCTCTAGTACGTTTTATATTTATTGCGTTTATCTTCAGCTGCGATGTGGTTTCTCGTTGTTTTGTCCTGACTCGTATTAATTTTTAATCTTTGCTCTTTCCATCATAATTTCACGTAATCATCTCTCTTAATTAACTGTCGTATTTAATTTATTCTATTATGTGAATTCGCCTGATGAAGGCTCTGAGAAGTTGTGACAAAACGTTCGGGACAAATTTTTTTTCCATTTGTTGAATTAACGGGATTCTGGACTGGCTGTGGCTGAACCTTGAAATCGTCGATAATATAATTTAACGTCCTATTGTGTTATTCAACCCAGGACGTAAAGGTGTGTTGGAAACACACGTATACATACGCAACATAAAAGAGACGAGAACGCAGAGATGTTCAGGAGATACGAGCATATATCCTTGTCTAACACATTGCAGCGCTATCTGTTGCAGATCTGGCACCTGTAGTTTATCATGCTGTAGCTACACTTCGGGTGTAAAGATACGCGTTTTTACATAAAACAAAGTTCTTCAGTAATCTTTTTTATTAGACTTTCAATCTTACTTTTACTGATTCGATATTATTCTTTGATCTAATCTGAATTGCAGACTGCTTTGGATTTGTGCAAATAGGTTGTATAATTTTGTTGTATACAAACGAAAGTTTGTTTGAACTGACAGTTTCACGTGCGACACTGAGAAATATTTTATAATTTTTCTTCGTTTTCAGTCTTAAACTAACCGGCCTGCGACTGTATTTTTGCACACACCTTAAGTGTACGAAAGGATTTTTCAATCTGCAAAGCCAATTCGAAGATAGCTGTGTCACACTACAGGTCGGTATTTGCCGTCGCTCCAGCATCCCCTTAATTATCATTTGATTTCCAACATCTAGAGGTCAATTCTGTAGCTTCCAATACAATAAAAATGCTACAAGCGAGTAGCTTTGTCTCTTATTAAGGAGACGATTAGAAAGAGATGAAACTATTCACTTTTAACATTTTCACTATAGTGTAAGATACAGAATTGCGAATTCAAATAAATGGAAAGTACACCCAGAAAAAGAATTATTTATAATGTTACACAAATGAGAAACTTTAAAATCACGTTTCTTCGAGTCTACTAAATTTTTATTTGCCTCCACTAAAACATTTACTGAAAGATTCGTGGAAATAGATACGAATTCTCTTAGATATTCCAGTCTCGATCAAATAAAATATCGGCTAAGGCAAAGCAATAATTTCTTCGAAGTTAAACAAAAGTCTCGTAAGGTCGAAATTAAAAAAAAATTTGTTTGAATTTAAGGAAACTTTTTTCTGGGTGTAGAGCAGATAATCAAACGACTTCTCGACATCTTCGTGTGAGATCCCGTTTAAAATCCCGCAAACTGACGCGAGTGCGCGGGCAAAACGAAGCATGAAAAATTTTCTTTCGGAATCCCGAGAAAAGCTTGACCTTCTTCCCTCAAAGCCCGCCCTGCGCGACACGTAAGCCCCGCCGTAATCCGATACACCTGATTGTAAGATTACGCAGTCAGTTGCCTACGCGCAAGGAATACGTAAACGGTTCCACCTTACCGGCATGCTGAGACGCGCGTTGTAGTACGCGCCTCTCAAAGTGATAGATCGGTTAATACACTTCGCAACAATGAAATGATGTGACGTTTCACACCGGCCGTTCCATCATCCCGCTGTCACATAATTGCGAGCGTGTAATTTGCAGCGAAAATTTGCCGAGCGACTCATTTTACGTAACGAAGCAACATAATTGTCTCTAACGACTCGCACGTATTGTTTCGCGATAGGAAGAAAAAGAAATGACGCACCTGCGCGTCGCAAGGGCGAGAGATACGCCGTGCGAGAACACTTGTCCTCGTCGACTGCCATAACGAGGCGAAATTACAGCGTACTTAAAATTATCCTTTCGGAAAGGATCTTCGATGACACGACAACAAGTACCCTTGACGTATTTAAGCTTATCGCAGTGTTGAACGGTAGAAAATAAAACAGTATTCCCCTTTCTCGAATTTTACACTAGAAAAAAAGTGTTAGATTAACTTTTATATGCTCAAATTTACGCGTTTATTATTTTGTGTATGTATAAGTACACTGACAAAATTTTTTTTAACTAAGTAAATGGATTTACTTAAAATTAACTTTTTTTACAGAAGTAAATATTTATTTAATTTAAATAAAAATATCAAATTTAAAGTAAATCTGTGTATTGTATTAAATAAATTAATTTAAATCGTTACATTTTCTACATTCAAATAAAGATTTTATGAGATAGAGAATACGATTTATTAAATGAAATCATTGTTTTTGTCAAATAAGAAATCCAATTTTCTTCGTTATAAAATTTATATCTCAGTAAACATTTTATAGAATTAAAGTAAATTTTTTAATTTGAAAATATCTACTGTTTGATATTTAATAAATACTTAAATTAAAGAAATGTATGTTTTAATTTGTTATTTTTTAAATTAAGTTAATAAGCTATTCGAAGCTACCTAATGAATAATTTTCTTGACTAAAGTAACTTTTTTTGGATTAAGATATTTCTTTACCAGTGCACGCAACGATCTATAATCTTCTCAGGAGCATTTAATAATCTTACCTTCCAACAATATTTACAGTCTTATTTAAATACTATGATTGTCATTTCAAGAAAACACATAATTATTTTGATAATAAAGTTATTTTCTATCCAACGTCGTTTCCTTTCCATTCAAGAAAATTATTCTTAAATAATAAGCATATACTTTTCTCTTCATTGGAGTAAGTTATCCTTCCTTTAACCCCGCATAATCTCATTTCGAGATTTTTCACGTTGAAACAAAACATATTTTCAAAAGAGGAATATTCTTTTCTTCTTTGTATGCTCTTGCGTTTAGAATGAACCTTCTCATGCGTTGCAACGCGCGCGCCAACATTATTTAATTCCACATTTAAGAATTTTTCATTAAGATTATAACATTCCTTTCTTAACAATAAATGCAATTGTCGCGCGTATCGATCTTATTTTATCACATGATAGATCGAAGTGTAATAGCATTGGATCTGAAAATCTTTTTTTGTATACGCTTGTGGCCATTTATCCGCCGGATATGAATAGTTTACGTGAAAAGTAAAGTTGTTCGTGGATGGTATGAGAAAGAAGTAAATGCGATGATTAACGAGAACGGTTCAGGCGTCGCGACGACAATCTGCTTTGAGGTACGCATCGATTTTTTACGGGGCACACCGTAGGATTCTTCCCACCCTACCTTAAAATATAACTACGATAATATGTTGATTGCTGAACATTTGACGAGGAAATCAAATGGAAATTAAGCTCGTTTGATGCTACGCAAGGGCGAAAAGGGGGGCCAAGCTCTTACGAGCACTCAGAGGTTGCGAATATTATTTTATTCTCTAATAATTGACCGATTGATTTTCTCGAAGCGCGATGTGCTTCACTTCTCTTTTAGGTTCAGAGTAAATGAAGGTTTACAATTTAGAAATACTAGCACTTCGCGTGCGCTGTTTGTGGTCAAGCTTTGTATATTTTTAAGAATTTGTACACACGCGAAGAGAGAGAGAGAGAGAGAGAGAGAGAGAGAGAGAGAGAGAGAGAGAGAGAGAGAGAGAGAGAGAGAGAGAGAGAGAGGGAGAGAGAGAAGTAATTGTATGCGCAACGTCACTTTAAAATAAAAAATAATATGTCACTCACTGATACGAGTCGCAACAGCAAAGTTGTACATCG
>NW_011967126.1:507369-517547 GCF_000949405.1 Vollenhovia emeryi
AAAAAATAAAAATAATATGTCACTCACTGATACGAGTCGCAACAGCAAAGTTGTACATCGCTAACTATATATGTTAAACTGTAACAATACAAAAATGTATACGATTATTATAGACTAATTATGCAAAATCGAAACTATTGTATTAAATATACTTTATATTTTATATTTTAAAAAATGGGTATTTATTAAAACAATTATATAGAATACCGAAAGTCTTCCTTTTAAATATGAACTCACAAAATTTTATACGTATGGTTTTGTCTTTAATACTTATTTGAATGCTCGTTGGAATCATTTGAATAAATAAAATAAAAGCACAGAACAGATGATTCATTTTGCACAAGTAGCAAATAACAAAAATGTAAGACACTTACCTTACGATTTCTCTGCCGTCGCCCGATGCCGCCAAGGCCTGCTCCTCCTCTCAGATTTACTTGTTACACTTACACTCACGACACTCACTCGCCAAAATCATCGATCGCGCGAAATTTCGGACACTCCCGTACGCGATGTAAAATACCGTGAAATGCAGTAAGCGACGTTCTTTACTTCCTGCCCGTTCGAATTGCGAAGAACGACAGAGCGAATTACGCCGAAGTCGCACAAATTTCTCTCCCCGAAAACGGAACGGATTACACGAAATCGATAGATAGTTAAAATCGCGGTGCGTAAACGAGATGTAACCGCGACAAAGTACCGCGGTTTACATTCATGTTTTAGATGAGTCGGTCTCGTGAAATATCTATATGTGTACACGTTGATAAAGAGCCGTCGCTTCAATATGCAATTTGTTTCTCATTACAAGTTTTAGAATCTTAATAATTAATCGAGTAACGTTACTTGTCACTGATAAAGGTGTACGAATCAATAGCGTCAATTATCCCTACATTCTTCGCGATCGAGTCTTGGAAACCGGTAACGTAAAAATAATATCACACACGGAACAACTCTCGTTGCTGCCTGCCGGCTCGACGTTCGGCGAGCGAGTGATAAGTACGGAATGTTCCATTATGTAGATGGGCCAACGAATTCTCAACGTTTTTCTGTTGTTTTTCACTCGGCGCGGTGACGTACGATGTTTTTGCGTACCATTGTATCTGAAGGTCGCCGCGCTCTCACTCGCTCGCCGAACGTCGAGCCGGCAAGCAGTGGCGCGAGTCGCTCCGTGCGTGGTATTGTTTTTGCGTTGTCGGTTTCCGAGACTCGATCGTGAAGAATGTAAGGATAAAACGCTATTGATTTGGACTCCTTTATCAGTGACGAGTAACGCTACTAGATTAATTATTAAGTTTCTACAACTCGTAATGAGAAACGAATTGCGCGTTGAGACGACAGCTCTTTATCAACGTGTACATATTTTACGAGTCTAACTCATCTAAAATATGAAAGTAAACCGTGGTACTTTGTCGCGGTTACATCTCGTTTACGCACCGCACTTTTAACTATCTGTCGATTTCGTGTAATCTGCTCCATTTTCGGGAAGAGAGAGTTAATTTGTGCGACTTCGGCGTTTGCGCTGTAATTCGCTCTGTCGTTCTTCGCAACTCGAACGAGCAGGAAGTAAAGAACGTCGTTTACTGCATTTCACGGTATTTTACATCGCGTACGGGAGTGTCCGAAATTTCGCGCGGTCGATGATTTTCGCGAGTGAGTGTCGTGAGTGTAAGTGCAACAAGAAAATCTGAGAGGAGGAGCAGGCCTTGGCGGCATCGGGCGACGGCAGAGAAATCGTAAGGTAAGTGTCTTACATTTTTGTTATTTGCTACTTGTGCAAAATGAAGCATCTGTTCTGTGCTTTTATTTTATTCATTCAAATGATTCGAACGTGGATTCGAATAAGTGTTGGAGACAAAACCATACGTATAAAATTTTGTGAGTTCATATTTAAAAGCAAGATTTTGAGTATTTTATATAATTTTTTAATAAATACCCATTTTCAAAAATATAAAGTATATTTAATACAATAGTTTCGATTTTGCATAATTAGTCTATAATAATCGTATACATTTTTGTATTGTTACAGTTTAACATATACAAGTTAGCGACGTACAACTTTGCTGCTGTCTGCTATTGCGAATCGTATCAGTGAGTGATAAATTACCTTTTATTTTAAATTAACGTTGCGCATACAATACCTTCTTTGCATGCGTACAAATTTTTTGAAATATATGACGCTCAATTGCAAACAGCGCGCGATTTGTCATTTCCAGTTAAATTAAATACACAAATGTAAGAACGTCAATTCAGTTTTTGCGCAAAACCGTCTAACATTACTCGCCGCGTTTTGTTTTATTCCTAAATTTATATATATAATATTTGTAATATTTAAATGCAACGAAATTAACGGGACTCTCTCTCTCTCTCTTTCTCTTTCTCTCTCTGTTTTGAGAAACTCATTTATCTTTAATTAAAGTGAGAGACAGTAAAAGCGCAACCTAAGCGAAGGGCGGCAAAGCAGAGGTCTAGAGTGGCAACTTTAATTCGCGCTCATGTAAGCGCGAAGAAAACTGTCGGGAAAATAAAGGCGCGGGTGGAATAGGAGGATCTTTGCTCTTCCCGCGCGCCGCTTCATCGTGTATGCCACTACACTAGAGACTGAATAGTTCGTTACGCGTAATACGTACTCCTTGTTGCGGCGCGGTGCTTCTTATGCGCCGTAAAAAGAGGCATAAACAGCCTGCACTGTTCTTACCTCGCTAGGACGAGGTTGCACATACACCACCGCCCGTAGAATGCAAACTTCGAGTAACGTTGGGGGGAAAAAAACGAAACAATTTCTTAACGCGAACACGTTTCTAATCCCTCGATAATTTCGCTGACATGATCCACAGGTTATTTTTAACGCGCGATAAAATTAGATACAATTGCCTCGAGCGTGGACGTCGGTATCGTTGTACTTTTAATTAAAGTCCTACGAAACTTTCGTAGGGACTCGCCTCATAATTGTTACGAAAATTACAAAATTAACGTTTTATTGCTTGTCTTAATCGGAGGACACGGGAGTCTCTTCTCCTCGGGACGCGAATTCACAGGTAATTAAATCGGTCTCATTGTCGGACTAATTTTGTCGATTCTCGCGATCGCCCGCGTCTGAATCGAGCGCTTCTTTAAGCGCTTAACATCGCACTTCGCGGACGTAGGTATCGCAACTGAGAAAAAGCGGAAACTACTTTGCAGCGCATCGAACCCTCGTGAATCTCGTATTTATTTCCCAGAAGTTCGTACGCAGCAACGTCATCTCCCCTCGCCTTCCCGCGTCCCCCGAATCCTTTTTACGCTCAAAGTTTTTCCCGCCTGCCACGGCGCGCGATACGATCGGAATAAGAAGGAGGTCGGTAAAAACTGTCGACCGTTTTATAACGCGCAAGACAAACGATATAGTCACGGTGTACATCGTCGCAGTTATCGACACGGGAAGAAATATGGAAAACTGCTTTGGAAAAACGTATTGATCCCCCTTTCATAATAAAGACCGGTCATTTTTCTATTCCAAGATATAACAGAGAGACTGTAGAGCGCTCGCTTTTCATATCCCACGATATTTCATCATTATCTCTGAAAGCGCGCGTGAACTCAGCGTTAAGCCTAGAATCACAACGTCGGGCGTTTGCGACCCATTTTCTTTGCTTCTACTGATAAACTCGGAACCAAAAATTATATCGATGTACACAGAAAGAAAAGAATATTCTCCTTTTGAAAATTTGTTTAGTTTCAACCGAGGGGGAAACCGCTGAGGGCATTGTGATGTACAGATTTGCGGCATTACTGGGCATTACTAGGCATTACTGGGCATTTCTTTGGCATTAGTTTGGGCATTAGGCCTTGCTGGGGCATTATAAAGATAAAATAAGATGAAATAAGATAAGATAAGGTAAAATAAGATAAAGTAATGCCCGCTGGGCATTAGTGGACATTGGTACAAGATTTTGGTCAGCGGTTTCCCTCTCGGTTTGAACGTGAAAATCTTGAAATAAGATTATACTGCGTTAAAGAAAGCAATTTGATGTCAATCAAGAAAAATATACGATTAATTTGAGTACATATAAGAGTTGATCTAACACTTTTTGTTCTGTGTATTAATATTTTTTAATTAACCACCGTATTCGTGCCATCGAACGTCGAAGAGCGATTTACGTTTTATAAAATTGACTCAGTTTATAAACTTTGAATTTTTAATTCAGTCAACGTTCAATTTTCGTTCAACAATTGCCAAGCTTCTGTGTCACCGGTTCTTATATTTTTACAAGCTGCGATTGCTGTGAACTCCAGAGTATCGGGAATTAAAAAAAAATTGTAAATCGCCACTTACTATACGTAAAATTTAAACTGTTGCGAGTTCGTCGCCGAGGACGACAAAATTAGGTCGAAACGTTCAACATTATGTGCACTTGTGAATAAAATTAATTTAGACTTGCATTAGCTCGCGAGTTGGCCGTTAAACTCATTCTTATTGATATCTTCGCACTGATACAATTTGAACTGAAAATATTGGTAGTATCACGTCTTTTATATTCTTCTATTCTGATATTTATATTTTTGGCAGATTACAATTTTTTTGGTAGTTGAATTGGTTTAGAAGAAGGTCCAGGTTGAAACCCTGGTCGAGATAATATTTCTCGCGATAAATTTTAAAATTAAAATTATTTAAACATTTAACTTTCTATCTTGGCTCTTATAATTTCTTCATTCCTTCGACTAAAATTGTTTCATTTATATTTTAAACACTTAACATTCCGTCTTGGCTCTTATTCATTTGCTCCTGCGACTAAAATTATTTTATTTATATTTGAAACATTTTACGTTGTAATTCTAGGGTTAAAGTGCCAATTTTTTAGACTATCTAATATTTTACTGAAATTGCCATCGCCTGTTCGCTCGCAATCGTGCCTGCGAGATCGAAGTTTGTTAATATTTATTTGTCGCTTGACAAAAATCTATTTTTACTGGCGTAAGAATAAAGAATGCAAAACGTCCTAACGAATTCAGGACTTTTTTAAGACACGCGTCATTTTTCTTTATCTCGCGGGATCATATTCTATGCTGATCGCGTACTTGCTGAGCCTTCATAAGTTGTTTTCTATGACGTAAATAACTATAAGCAGACGACTATAAGCGGATAAGTGCGTCGTAAGCAAAAGTATGTTCCTCGCGCGCCTGCATTTTCTCTACTTGCCATTCTTCGACACACGTCGTGAAAGAAAAAAATCAGGTGTAACGCCCGGCCGCTTTATGGTCGACTGTTAAATATTTATGGCGTGTCGGGATATGCACTTATAGAAAGGATTCAGATGTTAACAGGAGCAAAAAGATCAGATGAAAGATACCTTCACGGAAAAAAAAAATTAGCTGCTGTAGCTAAATAACTTAGCAAAAAATGGACAGCTAATATTTTTAGTTGTGATAGCACAACAGTTGTGATACACAATTAAAAACTGGAGTATTTCCTTCTCGTTGTCAGGTTAAGGTATTATCATAGGGAACACGGAAAAAAAAATTAGCTGCTGTAGTACCCGTTTGGGTTTGCTGTCGTAGCAAAAATTTTAGCTATCACAACTAAAAATATTAGCTGTCCATTTTTTGCTAAGTTATTTAGCTACAGCAGCTAATTTTTTTTTCCGTGTTCCCTATGATAATACCTTAACCTGACAACGAGAAGGAAATACTCCAGTTTTTAATTGTGTACTTTTAACGAGGGGTAAACTGTTAAGGGCATCGTGGTGTACAGATTTGCGGCATTACTGGGCATTACTAGGCATTTCTGGGGCATTAGTTTGGGCATTAGGCCTTGCTGGGGCATTTGAGCGGAGGGGATGCTGGAGGGATTCTGCACTTTCGCACCTTTTGCACTTAAAACTGTCTGTTTCGTGGAAAGATTTGTGTAATACACAAATTAAATGGCACGTGTACGGATGATCGAAAGCAGCTTGCTATTCCGGCTAAATTAAAGAACAATGTGACATCACTGAAACTAAGTTTGTAAGTCTAATAAAAAATAATAGTGAGCAACACACATACTACATGTACTGTATGTATATGTTGCTCACTATTATTTCTTATTAGACTTACAAACTTAGTTTCAGTGATGTCATACTGTTCTTTCATTTGGCCGGAATAGCGAGCTGCTTTCGATCTGTACACGTAAGCCATTTAATTTGTATATTACACAAGTGTTTCCGCGAACTGACAGTTTTTAGGTTAGAAAGGTGCAAAAGTGCAGAATCACTCTAGCATCCCCTTAAGGAACATGAAGGACGTTTTAATTGTCGTGGTTGCAAGTGAATTCGAGAGGCGTGATATAATTATTCAAAAGCGGAGTGAAATACAATATGTGAACAAGAAATAACGAAACGTCGAGAAAAAAGTAGATTCCAAAAAAAGGGGGAGACCCGAGCGAAGCCGGGCAAGCGTGCTAGTTCTATAGAAGAAAAGCTGCTATTGTAGTCGAGTCTCGATGACAACAATTTTAACGTTCGCTCAAATTTTATTTTGCGGCGCAATTAATTCTCCTCGCGCAAACATAATATTATATTTTCAATGTGTATAAGTTTCTCATTAAAAATGAATATTTTTCTCAATGCGGAGAGCCTTTCAAGGAACACCTTTTAAACGTTGCACGTATAACGCGCCCCGATAGGACGCCAGTGTTTAATTAAGGACGCAAATTGAAGTACCGCGCGGCAAGTACGTCCGTTTTTCATTACGCTCCCGCGGATGGAATCGACGTGCGTTGTATTCCGACGCCAATTCTTTTTACAGTGGCGCGGCGTACCGTGAGCGCGCCCGTTTGTCTCTCGCGAAGCACCAAGGCTGCTCCTTGCGTTTCGTTTGCATAGAGCCCCATGCCAACGCGGGTAGCAAAAGGACAAGGCGAAGGAGTTGCGTCTGTTATTTACACCGCCCGCGCGCGCCGGGAATTCGCGGGGATCGAGCAAACAGGCGGGTGACATACCCACTGGCCGCGGCCCAATGGACGCGCCTGCCAATTTCGTAATGCGTATTATCCGCGGAACCGGCATGCGTTATCGCGACAACTCGGGACAGCTCGGACCGCGAGAAGAAACCCAGGTTCACAGGTCGATGGTAAAATCGATATCGACTTTCGGACCGTTTGACCCGATGACGATTAGATTCTTCATTGATCTCGTAAGAAGATCCGCGTAATACTTTGTCTTATCGACATACAGGGAAAGGTCAATATTCTGGGAGGTGATTGGAAGTGTATTTCCTTTTTTTTCTGTACACTTCACCCTTCATTCAACCTCATAAGCGTCTGCGGGGATTTGCTCTTATGCGTCTGTTGGCTGTTGTGCTGATAACATTGTGGAAATGGTGAAAATGCCTCGCATATTCACAAACGTCGAACGAGCAACACGCCACGTTTACACGCGAGTTGAAAAATGCATTGTTGGAATTTTTGAAAATTCATTATTATATGATCTGTAAAAAATGCATCGCTTGAAGAATAAATAATAGAAATAGTACGTAGCACATCTTTCTTGTCAGTAATTTTGCAACTGCACATTCAAATAGCTCTATCGCGGAAACAATGGGAAATCGGACATATATTCATATGAACATTTTTGCTTAAAATGACCGATACTATCACCTCCCGGAATATTGACATTTCCTCCTGGGACACCCTGTATAGAGGAAAGTCCTCTATTACGAGCTAGGATTCTAATATGAGGTAGTAAGTTTTCAACGCCGAAATTCAAACACAAATCGTTTTTCGAAACGATTACACGATCAAGCAATCAATGGGTAATAAATTCATGATGGAACCAACAAGACGGTGCCTATTCATTTAGCAGAAACTCCGCTGTCTCATAATAGGGGACTTTCCTCTAGTGGACATTTATTAGATGTATACAAATGAATTTAATGTCTAGAAGATATCATATGTCAGTGTCAACCAATTATTGATGATTCAGTTGGTGTCCAGTAAATGTCCTATTCAAGTCTTCAGTACGATGTCAATTGAAATGTGACATAGATCGTGGACGTCTACGGAATGTTTTCCAGATGTCGTAATGAAATGTTCTAAATATCAACTTGCTTATTGATCCGCACGTGATCTCGACTTGATTTCAACGTGATATTCGCCAGATTCTTCATCAACTTGTGGACCCGGGAAGTCGTTCAATCTTACGATCGGTAAATGTACATTCGAATTTACTCCGCAGACAGCCATTTTTCTTTCGCCGACGTGTAACGCCTCCCTCGCCGGTACCACGGTTTATCGCGGTTGAAACAATATACTGCGCGAACTCAAATTGTTACACACGGCCTTTCTTGAACCGCATCCCTAATGCACCTGTAGCTGACCACAAGAGGGAGCGTTGTTTTGGCAGATTCTCCCCCCAAACTGATTTGAGAGTGAAAGAATGAGTATTCGCAAAAGCAGCTTGGTTTTATTTCTATTTATCATAGAAACAAAGGAAGTTCTTCGAAAGTAGATCACTATTGGTCAAAGAACTTGTATGTCACTTATATTGCGGATCAGAGATTCCGTCTAGGCCGGCGAAAAGTGCAATTTTTTAACGAGTGTGCAACCAAAATGGACCCAATTCTCTTAAAAAGTATACAAGTTAATATGTTTGACTTGCACATTTTTTAAATCTATAAAAAATTAACTTTAATTTGGTGTACTGCTGCTGCACAGCTTGAAATGTTTTTGTAAAAAAAAAAAATAGTAATTTCCCGAGCGGCACTCTTTCCGCAACTTTTCAACCCTTTGACAGCCAGTGGGACACGTGCGGACACCATCTAATTTTAAAAACCATGCCTTCCATAAAAATCAACACATCGACTTCGTCAAGGTTTCATTTTAAAGAGGAAGGTAGGCTCTGAATGCACCAAAAATTGCTGAGCCCGAGGGTTGTTACCCTTCAACTACATACTCTGCGAAAAGTGCGAAAATCGCGAGAAAGTAAAAAATTTAGGCAGATTTTTTTTTATTTATCTTTAATTCATGTGTCACGTTATGAAATAAACTCAAAATTATATACCAAAAGAGGGACACGGGAAAAACCACCTCTAATAGTAAAAAAATATGTCAAAAGCACCCTTTAAAAGGAAAAAAATACACGGATTAAAATCCGCATTTAAACATATGTTTTGCAAAATAACAGTCAATAAACAGTAAATTGCAAAAAAAGTATTAAATTATAATCGAACGCCCTTCCAAGAATCGTGGGGGTGGAAATGGAGAATTAACAGCTACCGGACTGTCGACTTCTAATGTTTCTTCAATGTAAGGGCTGCTTACAATGGTCTGTGAAGTTTCTTAGAACACGTTCTGGCGTATTTTCTCTTGAATTTAGATCAGGACAAGCAGGAAATTGGATTCCAACTTTTCTACGCGTTAGGGATAGCTTTCGTACATAGGAGGGTAGGCAATTTTTGTTTCTACACATTCGATACCTGCTAACTTCAATCCACCGCGAGCGCGTGAAACCATTGCAAAGCGACGGCCGCCGAAGGGTTGACGCGCGAAGGGTTTAAGTTTGAATATCGGGCATTGCGATTTTCGAGGATGAACAAGAGCGAACGAGAGTGGAAAGGGCAGTCTCGATGGAAGAGAGACGGTGCCCATCGTGAGACTCGTAACAGCACCATTGTAAATGTGTCCACGGACCGGACATCCACGTAGTGACCGGGCGTATCGCTTGCTTTAAACCGCTCTAGAAGTGCACGGGGAGAAAAAGGTCCTCGACGAGAAGATATCGCCCGGCTTTTATCTCCCCGAACGTACACGTAAACAACGAAACCCGTCATAGCGCGTATCTGCATCGCTCGCATTATGTATCGGGTGTACATACATACAGTCTGCATGTTTACATTGTATACGCGCCTTAAGCAGTATACCAGCGAGTATACGAACGTGGTACCAGTTGGGCTGTATCAACAAGGAAATCCGTGGCGTTCAGTCGATATTTGCTAATACCTCGCACGAGCGTTGCTTTGTTAACGCTCACTGATGTATATATAATTGGACTGGCAGTTACGAGAACAATAAACCGATCTAAAAGATTCCGAGAGACAAGATTCAATAGACGGCTGCAAAATGCCCTGTAACGAAACAATCGAGGTGTGCCTCGAGAAATGAGAACATTTTTTGTCAAGTCAACAGCCTGTAGTTCAATCGCTATCTTTACATTCGCGGAATAAAAAAATAA
>NW_011967126.1:525381-529980 GCF_000949405.1 Vollenhovia emeryi
TCTATTATTATGAACACGGATTACAATAAATATATAGTTCCTCCTACTTTGCAATCTGATGTTCCGTTTAACAAAACATTTTAGCAATGAGAATCATAATTATATGGTTTTATGAAATAAATATTATGATTTTATGAACTATATTTTTAAGTTACATTAAGAATATTTTTCATAGTAAAAAGCACTATTCTATATGTTTGGCGCCTCAGGATACTATAAATTATAGTGAAATTATGGTTATTTCAACTATATTTTTCTATCAGTGATGGCATTTTGAAGACCTTTACGAGAGTTTTTGAAACTTTACCATACAATCTACTAGCAAAATGTATAATAATTAAGTATAATTATTAGTAGAATGTATGGTAAAATTAAAAAAAAACTCTTAAGATACGAATTTACCCTGAAAATCATGTAATCGTGGGACAACGGGGTATTTTCAAGACCTTTATAAGAGATTTTTCAAATTTTACCATACATTCTACTAGCAAAATGTAGATTAAGTGTAATTACTAATAGAATGTATGGTAAAATTTCAAAAAATCTTATAAGGTTTGAATTTACTCTGAAAATTATGTAACCGTGAAACAACGTAGCATTTTGAAGACCTTTATGAGCTTTTTGAAATTTTACCATACATTCTACTAGTAAAATGTATATTAAATATAGTTACTAGTAGAATGTATGGTACAATTTCAAAAACTCTTATAAGATTCGAATTTACCCTGAAAATCATGTAACCGTGCAGGGACAACGTGGCATTTTGAAGACCTTTATGAGAGTTTTTAAATTTTACCATACAATCTACTAGTAAAATGTATAATAAGTAAGTATAATTATTAGTAGAATGTATAGTAAAATTAAAAAAACTCTTAAGATACGAATTTACCCTGAAAATCATGCAATTGTGGGACCACGTGGCATTTTGAAGACCTTTATAAGAGATGAATTTTTCACCAATCAATGCAAAAGTTGTACGTTCCGAACTTCAACAACACAAAAATAGTTGAGATAAAAAAGAGAAAAGTTCTCAATCAAGTGACTCAAATTATAAATAAAAAGATAATCTTGATATTCTAACAACGCTGGAGTTTATACCATAAAGGCATTCAAAGGAACAGCGGCAAATGGTCGAACAATACACAGCAAAAAATTTAATCAAAAGTTAAAACTCCACAAATGAGTCATTAGTTCACGTTTAACGGCGTGAATGCGGCACTCCATTATTTGGTTTAAGTTTAAGTTGTCCAACAAAGAACATGATTGTATAATCGCAAATGTAAAAATCAATATGTCAGCGCTTACTTTGTTCTAAATTAAAAACGTGAAAAATTGCCGAGTTAAAGGGTGCAAAAGTGTAAAAATTTATTACCATAACTGACGTGAATTTTTGAACAAAAAGAAGAGTCGGACGACTCAACGTCGCTTCTAATTGTTCCAAATGTCGCGTGGCAGACTGTTAAGACAATTATTAATAATGAGATGCTAAGAAAGATCAGATCCAAACTCTTCTGTGTCGTTTATTTTCTAAGTGCGAAATTCAAGTCAAAGCCTTTAAGTGCTTGGGAAAATACGAATAAATTTTTATCGATATCTCACTCGAGATTATATTGTTAAATTTGTATTGCATTATCTATAGTGTCTAATCGCCGAGGGGGAAACCTCCGAGGGCATTGTGGTGTACCTATAGATTTGCGGCATTACTGGGCATTACTAGGCCCACTGGGCATTAGTGGGCATTGATGTGCAAGATTTTGATGAGCGGTTTCCCCCTCGCTAATCGCACAACTTGTAACATCTAATCGTGGTACAATTTGCATTAAACAGTCAAGGCAAAAAATCACAATTTATTCGCGGATTCATTTAATTCACGGACCTCCAGTTTCGTGCGAAAGAAACTTTATAATTTTCCAGCTTCGAAGTGACATTCATCTCGCCCCAATGCGTCGTAAAATTGCGGCTAGAAGGGAGAAAAGGAGCGCCGTGACGACGGTCGGTTCTCCACACCAGCCTAAAAATATATGAATACGCGCTAACTTTGCGGTTACACGGACGGTATTCCGGGGAGATAGTCGAAAGTAAGTGTATCATGCATAAAAGTCTACTGAAATGCGACACCTGGGACCACGGGGCGCCTTCGTAAGGCACGGCGAGCCACGGCCTTGAGCATTACGAATGTTTTGTATGCAAAGTACACGCTTGACAAGTGCACACTCTACAAGTATAATGGGCCGGTAAGGATGCGCGTCGCGCGATGATAAGGCTCGTCCTGGCTAGCAAATTTTTTCCGCCCGGGCTGCGGCGGCAATTACGGGTAAATTTTCGATGTGTGTGTGTGTGTGTGTGCGTTTCGCAAAAAAAATTCCTCCCGAGAAAACCGTGTTCGCGAACAGAAATGGAATTTTCTATCAAATATATCAACGGCGCGTATAAAAAATACGTGTCCATCATAGAGCGAGCCCAGAAATCCCCCGGATCGCGCAGAAACGTCATTTCGCGATTTCGAAACGCTAGTTGCGCTATATTGTCCCCCTGGTATCCCGAAAGGGAAAAAAAATGAGGCTGTAGATTTCTGATAAAACGCCTGCCAGTGGTGAGACGCGGAAATTGTGCGATTCGCATCGCGATGTTCGTCTCAAGGAAAATCAATTGCAGCTTCCGCTGTTGATTTCTTGGAATTAATGCGATTTCAATACTTTAACGTCGCGTCAAATTAATTAATCATTTCGCAAAAGTTCGTAAAAATTACTCAACGATAATCTCGCGTCGAGAACACAAAATCCGATACGTTGCGCATCCCCCGTTCGGTATCGAATTGTATTAAAATTATAAATTAGTTCAATTTAAAAGTTTCTAGAACGAAACCATTACGACTGAGATATACAATATCGAAATGGTATAATCACGAGCACGCGGAGCACGGTTACAAATCAACGGATGCGCAATGAAAAAAAAAGCATTATGCAATATTACGTTTCGCGCTTGTTATATATGTAAAGTTGAACGCATAATTAAATGTTGATAAACAAAATGTATAAACGTATATCGGATCGAGAGGCGAGCAAGCAGAGGATAATTATGAAAGGCCCGCTGGAGCGTGTGAAATAATTTTTCGGGGGAAAATCGCAACTGATTTTTACACATCACAGGTCGTAACCGTCATGTGACCATCGATCTACGGAATTTTTAATATGATATTTAATACATATACTATACACTTTTATTAACGTACTCTGCAGAGTAAAACAGAAGTACTTCGCCGTGTATCGAGATAATGACATGAAAATTGCATTAGAGGTAATTAATTTGCCTTAATTACATTCGTATGAAATTTACAGGCGCGAGACTGCGTATTTCGGAAGGTACATACGCGTCAAATTTCAAAAATTTCACTCCGCAAGGTGTTAAATTGCAACGGTGTACTCCGTCGCGAAACGATTAACACGAGCCTGTATTTTGTCCAAAGAGAGACGTGAAAAAAGAAATATTAAATGAAATGTAGAGACGTTAAACGTCGGCCGCACAAACTTGCAAGAATCTTGCAGCCCCTCGAGAGAGCGATACTTTGACGAAGCAGCCATAATATCCCGCTTGACGGGTAGCATGATCGATCAATGGATAATAGTGGTTCAACACTTGTTTGCAGACTGAGTTACCAATTCCCGGTCAGACCTGCCGCGGACATTTGCACGCTAAGTTCGCTTCAACAGGCTTTAGTAATTCATGCGTGAAGCTCTGCAAGTTAACAGCTCCGCCGCTTGCACGAACGACTAAATTATGATACGGAAATCAAATAATCGGTTTACATATGTCGGTCCGCGCTACACGTCGGCCGTTCACGGCGGATTTATACATCTGCTCCATAATTCCTTCGGGCTGCTCGCATTTATTAATCCCACACGTTGTGTACTTGCGCGCAGCTCGATAATGCGAATTTAATAAAGATTAATAAAACTTACAAATTCATTCAAGTAGAAGGCGGCATTCTGTAGTTACGACGCGGGCGATCAATTAATGAGTATCTGCGTGTGAATATTCAATTATGTTAAACGACGTTGCTCGAGTAACGTTAAAATTTATAACACTGCAATTTCTCTGATGAAAGGGATAAATTATGGAATTATAAATACAAACAAAAACGGTAGGGGCCTACGTATACATATTGCCCGTAGCCTGTGCTACAATTATAATGGAATATTATATTGCATTTTAATTATAGCGAGTAAGATTTACGAAGTTTCGAGTGTGTAGCACATATTCCCTTGGAACATACAATCTATGGATTTTCCGTAACTAAGATAAATTGTTTATTATATTATTCTGTGGAAATTTACGAATGAGAAGTCTTAAATAATTTTCACAATAAATCCAGTTTGGCGATACCTGGCAGCACTTATTAACAGTAAGAAGAACACTAAGACGTAAGTGCGTCACGATGGAAGAGTATTTTTTATAATGCACAATGTACCATATAATAAAAATCCCCAAACAATAAATTATGTACTGGGAACCGGCTTACTTATTAGTCGCTAATTATTCGTCTAACGTTTCAAGAAAATTATTAAACCGGGAGCTACGGTTTTGGCTCATTAGTAATCA
>NW_011967127.1:0-77815 GCF_000949405.1 Vollenhovia emeryi
TGTAAAACACCGGCGTGGCCGCTCTCAGGTTTCTCTCTGCTTCTACTTTGGAAAGAGGAAGATAAATTCTGAACTGGTGCAGCAAGTTCAGCTAGAAAGAACAGACCCTCGGTAACATGAGTTTTAGGTAATTTTCAACCATTGGTAAGATTGCTACACTACTTTGTCGCTCGGCAATAATATTAGTTCTTATTATCGACGTTAAAAATTTATCAACTGTTGTGTGGTACTTTGTGCAAAAGTTTATCCAGAAATCGCAATAACATTAGATGAACATTTTTATGCTGATTTTGTTGAAGAGAAGAGATTTCTTTTTAAAAATAAAATAATCTTTTATTAATATACATATTATTATTAAAATTAGATATAACTAATTTCTAAAATACTTATTAAGATTTTTATTGTTAATTGTGGTAATAAATAAATAAAATTATGGTGATAAATAAATTTTATGTCGGGCTTTTGTGACGGGCTCAAGAGGAGGAAAGATATCGAGATGTTAATCAAAACGCACACGCAATCAATGAGGATGTGAGATGTCAAAGTTCATAGTAACTAGTGCTTCGGTCACTGACCACTATATGTATGCCTTTTGGTACATAGGGTGTTCTTTTTAAGCATTCACACAATTTTATACACTTGGAACGTAATTGTAAGATAAACTGAAGCAAAATATATTTCGTGTAATTAAATTTTTAACTTTTATATACGGAAATTTTAAAAGCATTTGAATTTTTTTTCCATTATTTTGTGTTTCCAACATGTATATGCGTTACAATTATTATACATATATATTCTTCTAGTCTTATTCTTATACAAATAAAGTAATGATAAAGAATATTCAATTGGACCAAATCACGTTTCAAAAAAGCAACGTGATGCAGTAAGAATTTTTTAAAAATATAGCAGGGTTGGGAAAGTTACTTTATAAAAGTGTCTAGTTACAGTTACAGTTTTTTCGCTAACCATGTAACTAGTTGCAGTTACAAGTTACCAATTCTAAAAAGTAACGCGTTACAGTTATCTACTCAAAAAGTAACGAATCGTTACTTTGTAGTTACTTTCTTGCAATGAAAATAAAAATGTCAAATCTGCATTTGAATTGTAAAGCGTCGATAAAGGCGTTTATGCGCAAATGCAAGGTCCAGATCAACTATTAATGTAACTAAGTTAACTTACAGTTACAGATGGAGAGAAAGTAACCAAGTTAAGTTAGAGTTATCAGAAAAAGTAACTGTGTAACTTCGCTACAAGTAACGAATTATTTCCCAGCCATGGAATAAAGTTATTCTAATTGTTTGAACGCGCGAATTAAAACGGATAAAGAAGAAGAAGAAGAATGGATAAAGAAATAGAAAACAATTCAAAAGTTGTCAATTCAAATTCTTATATAAAAGATTACATGTCCGCAATTTTATAAGATAAATTTTTATCGATTCCCTCGAATTAATTTTTACAACCCAGTTATGTTCTCGATTGTCTCATGGTTGTAAAGGGAAGGAGGGACTAACCCGATGACACTACACCCTGCGATCTGTCTGCCATGTCTTGTATGAATCAGTGTTAATAGAAGAGACGTGGAACTACAACTAAAAAGCATATGTGTGGAACTCGCAAGTAGTCATCTAGACGACAGTTGCATGCATGCATCGTAGCAGAAAACTAGGCCGAAAGAGGCACGTAGTTCGCATAAGGGATAGTCCAACAAAGAGGAAAAGAGGAGAGACACTTTTTGTCGCATTCATTAACGTTAATCTGGAGGATGAGGGATGCTGAGTATTGAAGAAAGAAAAAGAAAAGCGAGAAAGGAGGAAGGTAGTACGTAGAGGAAGAAACGGGTCGACAATCCCGATGACCGGGAAACGGTCTCACGTCGTCACGAGGATCCTGTAATCGCGAATCCAGCGTGTCGTATCTTTGGTGGTCCCAGGCCCACGGATACGTGGGGTGCGCGTGCGAGGCCTGTAGACCGGAAAATTGACGGAAGTATGTTTTGACGACGCGAAAAGATATCATGCAGCCACGGGACCACACCAGGGGGCAATGGACAACGCTGCCATTCACGTGGATCATGCTCCTCGCGCGGTTGCTGCTTCTACCGGTACTTGTAGCATCCGGTTTGCAACCAAATGCAGCGGATGCCGCGCTGCGAGACGCAGGTAAGAATCTCAACGCCATGGTATTTAGCACTGCACGTCACGCCAAGTGTCCTGCTGTTGAAATGAAATTTCTGGCTTGATGTTTCTTAGTGGCAAAAGTCACGAGTCGCGCACTAAAAAAAACTTCCTCGTATGTTATATTCAATTGGGGTTTTCTTATTTTATGTAGGCGTTATTTTATTATATTAACGTAGTTACAAATATCTTTCTGGTCATCAAACTTATTCCAAATGCTTCAAGTTTCGAAGTTTTAGCGTATGGAGAGGCTCTCGAAATAAGAAAAAAGTTTTACAGACAAATAGAGGTAAATCAGGACCATTATGATACAAATCAAATAAAAAAACAAGAAATTTTAGGTCCGAGCAAGATGTAGGTAGCCCAATAATTTTTATTTGATATGTAAATTTTCAAGTTTTATAGATTGAAATTTACTTCGTTTTCGAGATATAATAGCGTTAAATTACTCACAATTATTATTGATTATTACGCGATACTGATTTGTCGGACAAGGAAGAATTCTGGAAATAAATTTTATTAGGGAAATACAAGTAATATGTATCTCACATGTATAATGATAATTACAATAAACTCTCGCGTTCTTAAAAAACAAATGAAACAAATTGAACGACAATCATCTCGGTAAGTTTTTAAAATAAAAATTATTTTCTCGTATTTATAACTTACACAGTTCTGTTACTGAAATAAAGTTCGACTATTATATTTAAGAGAGAAAGCTCGTTTCTTCTGAATAATATGAACTATTGCCGGTAGATGCGTTTCTAACTGATCTCTATTGCGCTAATTGAGCCGCGTATGTATTGCATGCAAAGTTGCATGCTGCAGTCGAGCAGCATCCTCTTGAATTGGTTCAGACACTCGTTCCAACGACTTGAATTATGATTCGCGGGTTCACGGGTTCACGGGTTACTGGGTTTCTAGTTGTTCGTTGTGCCTATTGTATCCGTGCGTTCCCATTTTTAGCCTCGTGCTAGTTACTCGATTACTCTTTTAAAAAAGAAAAGTATGATTTCTCTTGCAACGAGGAAAACATAATATGCGTCTCAAATTTTGAAGAATAAGAGAAGCTAAGCTCTCTCTTTTCTTTATTTTTATATATTGTTTGTCTTTCTCGTTTTTTTTAAGTCGCTGCATTACATCCACGTTAACACACGACTGTTAGTTTTTACATTACTGTAAACTTTCTTAGTTTAGCTACGATCTTCGTTTTATTTCAGCGAAGAACGTGACTGATCTAATTGAAGCCATGGGGATGCAAGAGCAACTCTTCGGAATAAGAAGAACGGAAAGTCGTTGCAGAGATGGCACGGTCGCATACGACATAATGGAAGCCGCGATCCTGATGACTCCTACCAATACGCTATTTCCGACCGGCATATCGCAGGATTTCTCTATCTTGGTTGTCGCAAAACCGAAAGCTAACGAGTCAGTGACCAAAGGTAATGAAATTGTGTTTGCAGGTTTATAGTTACAATTAGATACGCTTTGTATTTTTACTAGTGTCTGTAATGATATTCAAGTCATTAAAAACTCGGGGCTGTTTTATAAAAAGGATAACATAAAATAATTCAAAAACTTTAAAAGCGATCTTTGATATGGTATGTTATGGTTATGATTATGAGACGTTCCTATTTGCTTATTTTACACAATTTCTTAAATCTTGAAGTTATTTAAACGACCGTCGAATTTTACTATCGCAAAGATTACACGAAGATTATCATTTTCATCGAACCTCATCATTGTTTACTTGATATTCGGCTGTAGATTACTCAACGTCAGTACTCTTCACTATCTATGGTGACAGCGGTGAGGAACAGCTGATTCTTTCGTTGGGTCGCGACGTCCAACTCTTCTATAACACGCATTCGGACGACAGGACTGAACCGATTTCCTTTGGTGTCGACGTTTCCGACGGGCAGTGGCATCGATTGGGAGTCAGCATCAAGGGCGACGCCATCACGATTATTCTCGATTGCGACAGGCATGTCACGAGAAAGATACGGAGGAACCTCGAGAAAACGATCGCTGGCATCATCATGGTTGGACAGCAGCTTAAGGGCGATTTATACCTGGTAAACAAGAAATTCAGGATAATAACATAAATGAAAAAAATAAGAGGTGATAGAGAATTCATTTGTGAAGAGATTGCGAAGTCTCTAATCTGAAATGTGAAAGGCATTAAACTTGCAATTGTAAAATCTTAAGACAGGATTGTTTTATGTCTATCTAGGGAAGTCTCGAGATGCTGAAGATTGCTCTAAATCCGGACGCTGCTTACGAAATCTGTACACTGTTTGCTCCAGACTGTGAATACCAATCAAGGCATGAATTGAATTATAATTCTTCTTTCAACGAAGACGGTTCCAAAGAGAAAAATTCGGACGAAGACAATAACGGAGACTTTCTACTTCATGAAACGATCAATACAATTAATGTACTTCTTAGACCAACAACGGAGAATCCAGTAAGAATGAATAAAATTTAATTAAGCGAACAAATTAATAAAATTCGTATGGCTCAAATATGATAAACACGAATTTAAAGGAATAAAGGACTAAGAGCCGTGAACAGGGTGTTAGTGTCTAAATATTTCATATTCTAAATTTATTGCGAAAAATATTACCTCAGCCAGGTTTGAACCTGGACCTTCCTCTCGCTAGGCGGACGTCTCAACCAATTCGACCACCGAGGATTACGAATTAATTAAGTAAAGTAAATTAGTAGATATTAGAAAAGACTATAATAAACGAGAAAGATATAGCGACTTTACAAAAGTGTCAACTGTTATTTTCTGTTATGTATATCAGTAATTTACATTGTTTTATAGTTATAAATTGCTTTTTAAGATTGTTCTGAAATAAATGTACAGTATTAAAGATTAAGGAGATGAATTTGATGGAGAGCTAAATAAACAATTTTATTATTTAATTAAATATTATAAATATTGTTAGATTACAAATTTACAGACATTATACATATATTATCTATATGATGCATGATAAAACTTTAGTTTCATAGGCATTAATGTTCAATGATTCCAGATATCTTACGAAGTGGAAACGACGACTGCGAATATGTACAATGCGCAATCAAATTATCAGCAAAATTATGGAGAATTAACAAACGATCCTTACGATGAAGAATATGTGAAGCATTATAATATTCGAGGTTCTCCCGGACCCCGTGGGTTTCCCGGGCCGCCAGGAGTACCCGGTTCTTCCGGCGAGAAGGGCGAGTCCGGCCGAGATGGACTGCCTGGATTGCCAGGTATATCCGGTCCACCAGGCAACGTCTTCGTCATACCTTCGTTGACTCAACAGGGTAACGAAAAGGGGCCGGACTCTCAGGCAGAAATGTTGCGGCAGTTGATATCTCAACACATGCATGCGATGAGAGGCGTGGAAGGCCCGATGGGCCTTACAGGCGTTCCGGGTCCAGATGGACCGCCTGGGCCTCAGGGTCAGAAAGGAGAACCTGGTGAAATTGGCGAACCTGGACCTAGAGGGGACCGAGGTACGGAACAACAACTTGTAAAAGATTAGAATTTGATAACGCTTTCTTTCTCAAAGTTATTGACTCTTAATTTTTTTTTACATATATAAAAGATTTTTTAAAAGTTCTTTCGTATTTTGCTTTCAGTTTATTTAAGTTCCTCTTTCTTAAGTTTAAAACTTGAATTTTGTGAATAAATGTCTTATAATTTCTGCAAATACACAGGAATTAAAGAAAACAAATTCTTTACAGGAAGTCCCGGAAATCCTGGTAGAGAGGGTAGAAGAGGTCGTCCCGGCAGAGACGGTGAACGCGGGCTCAGTGGACCGCCAGGGATGAAAGGCGAGCAAGGGCCAATAGGATTACCAGGTCTACCGGGTGATAAAGGCGAACGGGGACCTTCGGGAACACCTGGAGAACCCGGTCTGCCGGGTCATGAAGGGATGCAAGGTGAAGACGGCCCTCCGGGTTTGCCAGGACTACCTGGTGAATTGGTAAAAATGTTATTACATATTTACTTAAAAAAAAAAAATTATATCATTACTTTTTAACAAGAGTGTAAGCAATAGATATTTTTAAGTAAATTATTATAATTTATTTATTTAGGGTTGAAATCTGTAATTTTTTAAAAGAAAGTTATGTTAAAACACTTATGCAGCAATGCTTTATGCATGTAGCAAAGATAATTTTTTATAGATAGATTTAAAGAATAGGAAGTGAGATTTAACTGGGAGGTTTACTTACATAGGGCCCGAGAGGGTTTATTGGACCAAGAGGATTCTCCGGATTACCGGGTAATCCTGGTATTCCTGGAAGCGAAGGGCCACCTGGTGTTAAAGGCAATGCTGGTCCACTCGGTCCACCTGGTGCACCGGGTCAACCAGGACCTACAGGCTCGATAGGCTCACCTGGACCCCAAGGTCCACCAGGGCCGATCGGCTTAGTTGTAAGTTATGGATACTGTTACGCCCGCGTTTTGTTAATCTCCTCAAGAATAGACTGCAAAGTCGGCGCCTCCATGGCGGGCTCGAAAATTGACGCGCCCGCCCGGGGGAAAACGGTATCCCCCGGGGTCTCTCTCTTAATGGAGGAGCCGTTATGGTGACGCTCGTCGTCGCTCGTCTGATCCCGGACAAGCCTCCAAAATGTTACGCCTCGCATGGAGACGCATGCCGTCGAATCTGGTCCGCTTCTTTTTGCACCGGCACACTCGCACGCGTGCATGTTCGCGGAAATAACGGAAGACCGTATTGTACTGGGAAACAGAATTTAATGAGAGCAAGATTACAAGCGGCTCACAACACGTCTGCTCAGAGCAGGGGCCAAGCTCACACAATCAATAACGTTGTTAAATAACATAAATAATTGGTATCCAGGCGACTCAGGCGACTCGCCAGATACCGGACGTCCAAAACGCGGGCGTAGCAACACGATTCTCTTTTGATTGTACTATGATTTTGACTGCGTCTGATATGACTAAATTTTATTAAAAGGGCCCACAAGGAAAGCCCGGGATTCCTGGCCTTCCGGGTGCTGATGGATCTCCTGGACTTCCGGGGAATCCTGGAATCCCAGGGATGAAAGGCGAGCAAGGACCATCGGGTCCACAAGGATCGGTAGGGTTTCCGGGTGTCCGAGGTGTGAAGGGTGACGAAGGGCAACGTGGTCCGTCGGGTGAACGCGGCGAGAAAGGTGAGAGAGGTTTGGAGGGTGAAAAGGGCGACGCAGGAATGAAAGGAGAGCCCGGAGCGACAGGCCCGCAGGGAATTCCCGGCCTCGAAGGTTTGGAAGGGCCAAAAGGTTTCGAGGGACCTCGCGGTGAGACTGGGTCCGCTGGTTCGCCTGGAGAAAAGGGAAAGATAGGCATACCGGGATATGCTGGCTATCCTGGAAATCCTGGAGAAAAGGGAGACAAAGGGCAATCGGGAGTTCAAGGGCCAAGCGGCGATAAAGGAGAAAGAGTAACATTGATGAATATATGAAGTTTTCAATATTGATTTTAATTTCTTTAATAAAAATATTGGAAAAATTTTTTTTTCTCATTTCTTTTAGGGAAACAGTGGTTTACAAGGAGAACGTGGTACAACAGGACCACGGGTAAATTTTTATTGTATATAACATTTCACAATTTAGATTTTGCACACGCAAGTGAATAGAATTATAATTATTTTATTAACTCAATGAAATGTGGAATATTTGCAAACGTAAAATAAATTTATAAATCAATCTAAAATGTAAAATTAAATATATTACATGCTAGTTTTATTTAATCAAATAATCTTTTACAAATATCATATAGGGCTTTAGAGGAACTCGTGGTAGAAGAGGTGCGGAAGGATTGCCAGGACCAAAGGGCGACACCGGTCAGCCAGGATCCCCTGGATTGCAAGGCGAGATTGGTTCACCCGGTGTCGAAGGTCCACGTGGATTTGTAGGACCATCGGGTCCACCAGGTCTCGATGGAAAAGACGGTATACCAGGACCACCTGGGGAACGTGGTCCAACTGGCGAATCGGGTCCTCTGGGACCTCCAGGAATTCCCGGTGTTATCGGTCCTCCAGGACCACCTGGAGAACCTGGTCAACCAGGCGAACTTGGCGCACCTGGCAATCCGGGAGCGCCAGGTGAGATTGGTCTGCCGGGTGAACAGGGGAAAGAAGGACCGCCGGGTCCGGTTGGTTTGCCAGGATCCAAAGGATTGCCGGGTCCTGGCGGATTACCAGGATTTCCAGGAGAAAGAGGTCTGAATGGACTGCCGGTTAGTTATATTCAGAATGAGGCTTATAAGACGGTAACTCATTAAGTTTCACTAGCGACTCAGGAGAATTTCAAGCTTGTTCATTAATTTTTAATATTAATTATAATAAGATGCATATTTAAACTGAATTGTAAATTCTAGGGATTGCCTGGCTTAAAAGGTGAGATGGGACCTGTCGGAGCTCAGGGACCGCCCGGCGATAAAGGTGCTCAAGGTGATCTCGGTAAAGATGGACCACCTGGCCCAGAAGGAAAGCAAGGGCACAAAGGAAACAAAGGTTCCACTGGACTTAAAGGCGAAAAAGTAACTATACAAAGCACAGACAGAATTGTGTAATTTAAATCCTGTTTTTATTCTAAGTTCTTTGATTCCTGTTTTAGACATACGATATATATCTATAATCCTAAGAATGAAGACTATTATATATCTATAATCATAAAAGTAAAAACTATTATAAAGTTTAGCGACAATTAAACAACAATATACGATTAAAAGATTTTTTTTATTAAATAGGGCGGTCCTGGATTAACTGGACCTATAGGTCGTGATGGTCTACCAGGACAACGGGGTTTACCTGGGCCACCTGGACCAGTTGGTTCCCCAGGTGAAGACGGCGATAAAGGAAACGCAGGTCCACCTGGTGAAAAAGGATTTAAAGGGTCTCAAGGAAACATAGTATGTGTGACTGATCGATTGGTAAATAAGATAAGTTTAATCGGTAAGTAATTATTTCAATCGTGCTACTGTAACGTATACAGGGTCTTCCGGGTCCGCAAGGAGTACAAGGACCACGTGGTGAACCTGGTGCGATAGGTCCTCCTGGAGAGACAGGACTACCAGGCGAGATCGGGTCGCGAGGGTCAAAAGGCGAAGTTGGTCCGACCGGAGCAGTTGGATCAGCTGGGCCTATAGGGCCCAGTGGTTTACCGGGTCAACCAGGGCCAAAAGGCGAAGTCGGAGATCCTGGAGCGATTGGTCCCATAGGGCTACCGGGAATTCCAGGAGAACGGGGTCCGAGAGGGTCAAAGGGTCTTAAGGGTGCAGAAGGTCTACCGGGTCCAGAGGGTCGCCAAGGCGAAAAAGGAGACAGTGGAACGCCAGGATCTCCTGGAAAGTCAGGAGTGGAGGGAAAACAGGTAAGATATACATACTCTGAAAGTAATAATATACATAATGTTATTTATTTGTTTACTAATGCATTTAAGGGAGAAAGAGGTACATCTGGAACGAAAGGGGAAGAAGGTAAGATAGGACTTCTCGGACTTCCTGGATTACGAGGATTAATCGGCCCCGAGGGACGAAAAGGTGACGTTGGACTACCTGGTCTTCCTGGTCCTCCTGGAGAACCCGGCCTCATGGGCGCGAAGGGCGAGCCTGGAAAGGATGGTGAGGATGGACGAGCAGGCGATCCTGGCGCGCCAGGTGAAGCTGGACTACCTGGCAAGGAGGGATTACCGGGTCCTCCTGGGAAACCAGTATGAAAATTTAAATTTATTATTAAAAAGAGGATGCAATTTACTCTTAAAAAATAACAATAATTAAGTAAGTAGTTATTTTAAAATGTAACTTTAAATATATATAAAAGAATTATAGATATACGATACATTTAAAAAAATATTGTATAAATATTGTTGATTTCTAGGGATCGGAAGGGCCGGCGGGTCAGCAAGGTAATACAGGTTTGCCTGGAGAGAAAGGATCCATTGGTCTCCTTGGAGCTCCGGGTCTCGAAGGGCCTATCGGACCGCAAGGTCCTCCTGGTTTGCCTGGCTTGCAGGGAGAAAGAGGTTTGCCAGGCGCTGCCGGAGAAAACGGTCTCTTAGGCAAACCGGGAACCATTGGACCTCCTGGGAGTATCGGGCTAACTGGTTCGAAAGGCCAGAAAGGTGACAAAGGTCGCAGAGGTGTTAAAGGACATCGAGGCGAACTGGGGTTCGTTGGACTCAAAGGCGATCATGGAAAGCGGGGGGAAAAAGGTGAACGCGGACAGCCTGGGGTGGAAGGGCTCAAAGGAGAGCCTGGACGTGCGGGTCACACTGGACCCAGAGGGGAACTAGGATTTGTCGGTCTACCTGGACCACTAGGACCATCCGGATCGAAAGGTCATCCCGGGAATGACGGAATGCCAGGTGATGTAGGTCCGCCGGGTCCACCAGGTCCACCGGGACCACCTGGTCTATCGACGGGACAATTTGATTTCGAAGGGATAATACCACCAACGATATTTCATGATCAATCGGCCAGAAGAAAACGCGACGCTTCCGAAAATATGTAAGAATCCACCTCGATCTAGCAGGAAAACTAGTAAATATGTAATCAAAAATTGTGTTACTTTTATAACATTCTCAATGGGTCTTACTTTGTTTTACGTATTCAAGTAAATCGTAAACTTTCGTTCAGTGGATTTGGATTTTAGAATTGTAGAGAGATTTGTTTTCTCGATCCGTTTAGCGATGAAGAGGAGATATTTGACAAGAAGCTCTTAGACATAAACAAGGCGTTTTTCAACATACAACAGCATTTGCATTTAATGCGCAAGCCAATTGGTACCAGAGAAAATCCGGCCAGAACGTGCAGAGATCTGTTTTACGGACACCCCGATTTGAAGGACGGTAAAATCATTCTTGTGCTACAATTTTCGATTACATGTCGCATCAGATTTTTATAAGTAAACTTTAATATTTAGCAAACGAAACAATATCTATAATTTCCTCTTTTTTTCATGAAAGAAAGTTCTTAATGCTAATATTAAACTCTCAGCGGATATAAATTTTGACAAACTTTCGGTACCTATATCTCAAGAATTTCATTTAAAAATATGTAAATTCGTTCTAATGCATTATCCTATTACTTTGTGCAAAGCTCGGTTCTTTTTATTGGTGACATTTTTATGTAAGAATATAAAAACTGGATATATTCATTGAGAGATTAAAACATTTTATCACGTTTTATATTATACATGTATTACGTCAAACAGGTTGGTACTGGATCGATCCAAACTTGGGCATGCCTGACGACGCTATCAGCGTGATATGCAACATCACGAACATGGGCGAGACCTGCATCTTTCCAGATATCCACAATAGTCACATGCCGAACATACCGTGGAGGAAAGAAGAAAATAAAACCAGCTGGTATTCGCATTTACGCGGAGGGTTTAGAGTGAGTTCGATTAAATTTTCATTCCTCTCTTCTTCTTCTTCTTCTTCATCGTGTATTAGGCTTAAAGCCTGTTTCATCTAGTTCTTGTTCTGGTACTATGAGCATTTGATTTTACTTCATCTTCGGTAGGCTGCTAAACCCGGATCTTTTCGTTCAGTTGTTTACTAAGCAGCGCATATTTCTCTGCGCCACACTCGTCACCTCATTCCTCTCAGTACGATTAATTTCGTGCTTCTCTTCGCCATTAAAGTTATCATTATCATTGTTAACAATACTAATTAAATAGCATGTTCGAGTCTCGTCTTGGAGAGACATCATCAAAACACTATCAAAAGACTTGATCGCTAAACAAATAAGTAAATGAATGAAATTATATAGTCTAGAGCTATGAATCTTATCGGAGAATTAACTACGTTTTCCAGATAAGCTACGAGACGGTCGGAGTAGTGCAGATGAACTTCCTGCGTCTGCTTAGTCAGGAAGCTTATCAGAATTTCACGTACACGTGCATGAATAGCGTTGCCTGGTACGACAGCGAAAGTCGCGGCTACGATTTCTCGGTGCGATTACTCGGCGAAAACGAGGATGAATTCTCGTACAATGGCATCAGGCCTCACGTCATCGCGGACGGATGCAAGAGCCGGAGTGGCAAGGAGGAGACCGTGTTATTAATTCGCACCAGGAAGCTACAGCAGCTGCCGCTGGTCGATTTTTACCCGGTCGATTACGGATCGCCACAACAAGCTTTCGGCTTTAAAGTCGGCCCGATTTGCTTCAAATAAATCGGCGAACTGATCACGCTGTCCTCTTGCGATTATCTTTACAATTCTTATACGATTGCGAGAGGTACAGTTTAAGGCAAAGTTCGATTTACGCATAATTAAGGAAATAAGAGATTATCGTGTATTTATAGCATGATTATGGACTTTATATGTAACACGTTTTAACATTTTTTTTGTACAGTGCAGGCCAATATTTTATGATAATTTATACGAATAATACGCTTAATATGTGTATAAATAAAACGGCCTGTTAATTATTAACCGTTCTCCAATTTACTCTCAAACACACTCCAGCTGTTAATAACTCTTAATTAATTAGTTAATAAAACCTATTTACCTATACCCTTATCGGCGCGTAATTCACAAAAGTCGAAAATATACGCGTAGACAACATCTTTATACTGTTATTGTAACAAATATTATCATATGGCTCGGAGGTCGAATTGGTGAGACGCCTAGAGTGTAGGGAGGTCCAGGTTCAAACCCTGGCTGAGGTAATATTTTTCACAATAAATTTTCTGTATTATTAAAAATGTCAAATATGGTCAAGAAAGCACTATAAAGTTGTTAGATAACACGATTTTAAGAAACGTCCGCTGGCGACATTGAAGAATTCTGATTAGTCAATTAGTTAATGTTTTACTTTAAATTTTGAATTATTACATGTTGCAATATCATTGATTGTCAGCATTAAACAAGTTTTTCAAATTATTTTCAAGTAGATTGTACATTTTTATTTCCGATTTTATTATATATTTAATTATTTATTAATATGTACGCGGATTTTTGCTTACCTCTACGTACATATAACAATGTTATCGATTATTAATTCAATATTTATCTTTAAGGTATATTATAGTATATTATACATTAGTGACACACGGAGCAGTTTAGTCTTGTTGAAGCAGGCCATTGCCGTAAGGTTCCGTGGTGTAGCGGTTATCACGTCTGCTTTACACGCAGAAGGACGCCAGTTCGATCCCGGCCGGAACCACTTTTTTTTTTCTTATACTTTAGTTGCTCTCGTATGAAATATTCTAAAAAGCACTCTATTTAATATTTTTTACAAAGGTAGAGCGCGGAATAGGAATGTACAACTCGTACAACTGCATAGTCTCTCTCTTTTCAAAAGATGATTATGAAGAAAGGTAATTTTTTAAATCAATATCTGAGATATTACGTTTCTTCATAATCAATTTTTAAAAAGTATAATTATAAAGTATGTTGTTGAAATTGGGGCCACTGCAGAGTGTTTGAAAAAGCGTTTTGTTCATCTCGAGGATAAGAAGAAACACGAAAAAAAAATCTATGATTTCGGATTGTAGACATACTTTTACCTTCAAAGCATAAAATGTATTACAAAGTACACTTAGTGATACACGATTCTAAAAATATCTTATACTATTCAATGATTATGATTGCCGAGGTGATAGACTATACATTGCAGAAATAGTCATTCTTCAGGGACTGAACATTCATTAATACGTTTACGTACAATACATTTCGGACATACATTTATCTTGTTTATGGAGTTCAACCGGAAAAATAAGAAGATACCATTTCGGTAATTTCTTTATTTAAGTAATTAGTCTCTATGAACTGAAATGAAGCTAAATTTATCGGGCAAGAAAACCGCCAAGGGCTTCATTGAGTGCTTTGCTAGCCGACGTCACACTTATCGACTCTCCGGCGAAGGGGCGAAAGTATGAAAAGATTCGAGTGAGAGATAGGGCGGATCGAAGGAATCCGCGAGAATGGCGAGATATGCGTGGGCGAACCGTGAGAAGCCGCAGGTGACACCTTGTCATGGCGGTCGGCGATTCACACTTCGGTTTCTTTCGTCCTTTTTCTGGTGACAAGACAACCGAAGTAACGGTACAGGGCCGCTTTCAGCGTGGAATTGAGAAAGTGGAAAGCTGAAGGAACTGACATCCGTGTTTAATGAAATGAGCAGTAGAAAAGAATTATATAAGATTGATATATATCATAACAAATATATATTACTTGTAAAGCATGAAAATGTGTCGATAAGATTAAGGAAGATCTGATTAGATTCGACGGGAAAGTTCAAAAATCTTGCTTTTCTTTTAATATAACTCGGAAGATATATTGTAAAGTGTCTAAATATTGTTAATCCGTTATTTCAAAGACTAAAATATTTAAAAATACGTTCTGTTTGTAGGAAACATACAATAAGTCGACGAATTGTTGTGATAAAACGACAGTAATAGTTCTGCTGGAGGAGACCGGCGTCCCTGGCGAGCATCTTTTTCAGTGAAACGCGGTAGGAGGGATAAAAGGTTTCCTTGTTTAACAAAATATCGTCTCCGAGCCATTAGCCCGACCGTTACCACTTCAGCGCGATTTTCTGCTCCCGCTATCGCGTCGAGGAGGCACTCGAGGATCTTGCGGATCCTGCGAGCTATCAAACGCAGATCTGCCTTTCTCCACCCTCCGGGACAACTTGGGTGTGTTGAAATTAACGGGAGAAAGAGCTCGGTACACGCGAGACTGTCGCTCTTAACTCGACCTTTAATTTCCGTGATTCAAAGTGATCATAATGCTCTCTCCTTCGTTTCTTTGTCAATTTTACCTTTTCAGAAGACATCCGTAGATGAGAAATGACTTATAAACAATTGAGGCGCAATCCTGTTATTAAATTTCTTAGCATAGGAACTTTTTAAAAACTACATAGAACATTTTCTTCTGGAAGAAATGGATTTCAAGTTCGTTACGATATTTATTAAATTTTTATTTTGAAGGAAAATCTACACACCTCTCTTATGTTAGAACATGATTGATATCATAATGCAATTAATTAATTAAATTCCTGTCTCTTGTTAATCTTTACAAATATTTTTGAGCAAACACATTTTCTTCGGGTTTACTGAAAAACCTCGCGAGTCCCAGGCATCGTGCATAAAATATCTAATAGATAAAACGACTGACCTGATCGTATACATGTACTCTCGAGATGGCGATCATTGATTTCTAGGGAAATAATAAATGAAATATTCATAATACTGTATGCCATTACGCTTGTCTTGCGTAACCGTAACGTCGCAGCACCGTGAGAAACAGCCAGATGTCACAGTCACTCCCAGAGTATGGTAACAGGAATGTGTATTCCAACGAGGCCTGTCAGATCTTTATTTAAGGATCAATTATTGCCGAAGTCGATTTATAATGCAAATCGATATGGAAACTACGCAGCGTGATCGTAGAGTAAGATTCGAATAATGATCGAATAAAACATATTCTATTTAAGAAATACACAGGATGCTTTAGGACTGTCAACCCTTATTTTGTTTTCAGACTTTTGGGGCGATTTTTTCTTAACGAAAATTTAATCTCATCTCTGGACTTCAATTTTTAAGAATTTATAAGATAAATTTTATCTCCACAGAATTTTTAAGTATACAAATAAACCTATGGTTTTAAACTTTGCTAAATGAAAAATATGTAAATGTCTTACTAGCTATATGTCTACGGTTCAATTTGCAAAATTTTCTAAACTTTGGACCTACGTTTAATTATACTTTACTAATAAAGAAATCTTTAAATCTTTTTAATTCGTTCATATTTACATACGATGATATAATACAAAATTTATTTATATAATACAAAATTGTTCGTTAAACTAATCAATATCAAGTTGTAAAACGTGTTTCATTCTTTTGTTACATATGAGTTTTCTAACTCCTATTTTTTTCTTTTACGTATTTCATTATGTTGTTAAATGTTGAAAAGGATCCAACCAAGTATAAAGCAAATTTCTTTTCCACACAATCTCTCTCTCTCTCTCTCTCTCTCTCTCTCTCTCTCTCTCTCTCTCTCTCTTGATTCCCCTCATACTCCTCTCGCGGTTCGTTCGATAACGCCGGTTCGACTTCGGTGGTTCTTCGCGATTAGCCGGAGGGAGAGGTGGTAAGAGCCGCGCGCGAATTGACTTTCGCGCTCCGACTCACTCACCGCCGTTTACAGCAGGGTGGAAGCGAGGATATTCCTTGCTGCTTAGCCGAGGGGTTGTGCTCGTTCAACCCCTACGAGGATCGTGAGATCTGGCCCCGCCTGTCAACCAATCGTCGTCGCTGGTCGACGTCTCGCGCACGTGTTCTCGCGTCGACGGACAGCTCGTCCGCCCAGTCCGCGCGAACGGGGGATGATAATTCTCGCTGGCTGATACCCTGCTCTGCGCCACCACCGCGAGCCGCGGCCAGATCGCGACGGGCAAAAATTACGAGTTATAGATCGCACGTGCGTACGCGAGTTCGACGCGTTTTTCTCGCCGATAAATAACGATCATCGCGAAAACAAGATCGAGGGGATTTTCACGATTCCGATCGGGACAAAATCGGCGGCGAAATCGGCATGGAATTCCGAGGGGTACATCTCGCGGTTATATAGTGGGTTGCTTTATTTCGTGTCTTGTGAATTGTTACGCGAATTCTTTGGGGGTTTGCTGTCATCGTGGCACGAGACTGACCACGTACAAACTTCGATTTAGGTAATACAATAGAAAGTTTGAGGGCGATTGATGGTTATCGGATCCTAAGATTGCTAAAACATTTATTATCTATTCCGACAAAAGATTTTTTAAAGGTAAACAAGTATTTTGAAGAATATTTCTTAAATATTAATTTCTTTTTAAGAAGATGCTTTGCGTTTTCTGGAGAACGCGTTATTACAGCTTGAGTCGAATTTTACAAGATATTATCTTATGGAGCTAATCTTACGGAGTATCGCACATCAAACACGAAAAAACTAAACAAGTACACGGTAACGATATACTAATCGAAAAATCGGGGGGCTGTAGAAGGGTGTGTATCATTCGCGACGATCACCAAGCTCGGTTGAAGACTTAACAAATCGCAGAGAGGAAAAAGAGTGAGCTTACAGACTTGGGATCTAATACAAGTAAGTAACTTTGTTAATATAATTAATAAAAACAATGCTAACGATAGCAGTACATAAGAAAGTGGTATTACTTGCCAACAATATGACTCACTATAGTAATGTATTGTATTTCTTTAGCATTGCACAGTATACTATTCAAGTCATGCAAAACAATACTGTTTCATAAATATAAATTTTAATATAATTACAAATAAAATGGTCTTGAATATAAGGATGCTTTTGTACAGCGATGGACAGAATGGTTGTGAAACTGTTTAAAAAATGAGTTTAGGAGCGCGCAATTAAGTTCAGATTAACGTCCAAAAACGTGGTTTCACAGTGGTTATCGAGTAAAATATTTCTCGGAGAAGATTTTCAAACGTAATCCTGAAAATCTAAATACACGTTCCTAAGCCCATTAAAAAAAAGTATCATAACCATTCTGTCCATCACTGTACAGTTTAGGAACATGCTTTTAGATTCAGGTTAATGTCCAAAACATTTTCTACGAGGAAAATTTTACTCGAGAAATAGATCGAAAACGTTCAAAATAGTTTCGGAATGGCCATCGAATAAAATATTCCTTGGAGAAGAAGATTTTGGAACGTAACCCTGAATCTATTATAAACGCACGTTCCTAAACTCCTTTAAAAAGAAAGTGTTGCAACCATTCTGCCCATCACTGTACACGGACAGTCGCTTTGGAGAAGAAAAAGACGCGAGAAAGGAAGAACGAAGAAACGTGGGGGGGGTGACTGGTCCGCGCGAACATCTCTGATTTCACGGTCATCGAGAATCCCTCGGAATCCCTCGGAATCAGCGCGTTCTCGTCGGTGGTGCGATTAACGGGCGACACGTGGCGTCGCTTACCGCCGGTCACCCGTGAGTACACGCACCTGTAAACCCGGTTTTCCGGTGGTCGCGCGTGCAATTATCCTGCCGCCAATGCCCGTCATTACGTCGTGGCCGGCGCATATGTCAAGAGAAGGCAAACGTTAATACGCGAGGAAAAGAGGGAGAGAGAGGGCGGAATTTTCGTCCGGCCTTTGGTATCTGGATGCAGCGCATGGATACTTTTACAAAATACACGCTGTTACATAAAACTCGCGTACCGGCCCCGCACGCGATGCCATTTCGCACCTTTCCACGCTCGTTTACGCACCGTCGCGCAAATTGGAGTCTTTATTTAATCGTATCCGGCTGCGCGCGAACCGCGTTATTAAAATATGTAAGGATAAATGTATAATATCGATTCCGCACGCGATATATTCACACGTTCTTTCTTCCGACGCGGCTGCATGTCGTCGCGAATGGGCGCGTTTCACTGTTGGCTTCACAGATACTTTGTACGCATATGCTTTAAATTAAAGTGTAATTTAAAGTTACGTAAGTACAAGCGGATGCGCCGCTCTAGATGCTGTCACTTTCCTCCTTCGACTTTTCAGCTACAAATATCTCTCGGGAAAATTTACTTGAAGTGAAATTCATTCGATCTTACCCGGTGGTGGATGTCGAGAGGCTTTGCTCGCATTGCAGACGTAAAGGATCGTCTACAATAGGTGAAGTAAGCCTGGCGTAAGAAGTAAGAGTAGGAGTAAAGGAATGAATCATTTCCATTTCTTGCTCCTACTTCAGCTCTGACGCTTACTCTCGGCGAATTAGAGCGCAGTTCGAGCAGTGCTATAAATATTTTAAAAAATTATGCCTGTACTTTGGCTTTTACACTGATAAGTAAAGGTTGTGGTTTTCTTACTTCTTACTGCTTACTTCCAATGTAGACGGTTCTTAAGAGAAACGCCGAATACTTTGTAAGATATTAGGGAAGGAATTTGTTACTCCATGTACTGTTAACAGATTGCACAAGATGTTGAAACATAAAAAAAATAATAAGCGTAAAATTTTAAGGTTTCCTAAGGTATATTTTTTCAAGGGATCAGCGGAGGGCTAATTAATTTCGCTCCACAAAATTTATTAAAAACGAAATTGTATCGCGATCCCTTATGGATCTGCCATTACTGACAGCCGCGACGCGGGTGTCGTGCACAGTAGGTACCTATAGTCGAACGTGTCACGCAATCACTGTCAAGCCGTGCGAAGCGTGCACGTGCGCATGGCTGGAACCGATCGTGCCGCGGCTAATCGTAAATTAGGATCGGGTAAAAAAAAGGTACGCAGCTCCCGTCATTAACTTTGGTAATCGCCGGAAACCTCCGTGGTTCCGGTACTCGATTGTCCAAACGTCGAATAAATCCGGGCGATATTATTCGAAGAGTGTGCTCATCCATGTACATACATTAAATGTGATAGATCGGCGGATAACTTTGCTGCATATTTAATTCATTGCAAAAGTGATGTAGAATGTCATAAAGGGGATCTTTGCTGAGTGCGATTGAAGAGAGAGAGAGAGAGAGAGAGAGAGAGAGATTTTTTAAATTATTTGTTACATTAAATATTTCACTCTGCATAAAACAGACTATACATTTTTTATCCAATTAATATTTAAGTTTAGTTAAATTTTTACCGGAAACTTTTAATTACACGCTTCGGTTTTGCAACATAATTACGCGTAGATCTTTATACACGATCGGCTTACAAGTCATCGATACTCGCTAATTATTATGATTAATTGTCTCCAACGGGAAGTTTACCTGTTACGATCTATTATGCCACATATGCCGGTCTTCTGTAGGATCAATTATTACTCACGAATCGTTAATTGTACGGCGACCCCCAGGTACAACAAAGTCACGTCAGGTGACTCGACGTAACGACCATGCTTACGTAGAAGCGGATCATCAAAAATTAATCGCCGCAGTTCTCGTGGACGTACGAAAAAGGGAAAACCTTGTGCAGCCGGTTCAAGCCTTTACCGAACGATGTTCAATGTACTACGTCATGTATGAGCGGCAAATTATAGAACTTCTCGTTCAATTACGCGAACGTGTAATAATTGGATCAACGTCTAAGGCTTGTGGTTCTAATAGCTAGGTTCGCACTGATGAGAAATAAATAAGGATTGGGCGCTAATTATAAATCTTTCCCTGTCCGAGAGAGACAGACAGACAGACAGAGAGAGAGAGAGAGAGAGAGAGAGAGAGAGTCGCACCACAGAAGGGAGTTGGGAAAAAAATCCAGGTGAAACTTACTCAGCAATCTCGCGATACGCGTCACTACAGCGGAACGGAGGATTCCTGACACCACGTGCTTTTTTTCTCAATGAACCCTCTTGGTGCCGATTATGTACGTGAGTAACGTGACGTGCATTCATAACGGAGCTAATCAAATTAGAAAGTTAATCGAAGGGGAGCGACACCAGTTAATTCTGATTTCCCGACGGCGGAGACTTATTATCTTAACAACAAAGACAGAGTTAAAGTATAATAGTGGCAAAAATTCCTGCCCGCCCAGCGCGCGTACTTACGTGCACGCGATGTTAAATATAGCTCCGGTATATTAAAGAATCATATGGAAAAGAGAGGAAAGATATTTCCATGCGCGTGTTCGCCAATTGCAGATCTCGCAGACGCTATACCCTTTGAGGTAACTTCATTATTACTTCAATAGCGAGCTATTGAAGTAATCTCGGGGCATCTTTTTTGTACAGCAAAAAATTCTCCGACGGATTCGAATAACACGACAAATCGCTGAAATCAAACTTCAAGAAACGTCCTATTAAATTTCTATCTGCAGACATAATAAATTCTAAAAAACTTGTAAAAAAATAATTAAATTCTTTTATTTATTTCAATTATTTTCTTCTGTTATTCCTTGAAATTACTATTTGTTCTAATTATTTCAGAGATTAAATATATTATTTAAATCGCAATGTGATGTATAAGACTGTCTTGCATCATTCGCAGCTGCGCCGAAAAATGACACGAGACTATTTTCGCTATATATTGCGGTCGACGATCGATCAGCATTTTTTATGCGAAAGGACGCATGTGACGTGACGCGGAAAAAAATTTGCATGCCGTCGACACCTTGCAGCGCGACGCGCCGTCGAGAACTATCGAAAAGTCATCGGATCGACATTAGACGAGTGTTTGCAAGCGCAAACTGCGCCGCGCTTGTCGAACTTTGCGTGATCGATGGGCGTACGCTAAATTGTCTCCCCGGGTGCAACACCCCGTTGATACATACGAGAAATCGTTCTTCGCCATAGCTTTTCAACTAGCTTCAAGTAACGCTGTGACACTTCACCTCTAAAGGTTTAAGAAGTTTGTTGACGCAAACTTTTTGCTTCAAATTAAGTGACGGAGTAAGGTCTCTTTAATTTTTAGCACTCGAGAAACTACATGTATTCATTTGTTATTATCTTCCAAGAAAAAACTCAGCGACATTTTTAAAGGTATGAAATTTATGAAATAAAATATGATAGTATTTGTGGAGGATAAAAAATGTTTATGTTGAAATAACAAGCCACTTCCATTTATATTATCGAAATTACTAAAAAACAAGAGAATACTCCGTATTTATTCCTATCTGTTTCGCAACCTCGCGATCTCCCTTTCTCGCTTTATTCAGCGCGGTCTGCGCCCTTTTTAGAAAAGGGCGGAAAATCTGACTGTGTCCGATTCACCCCCTGGCGACTCTTGGCGCAGCGTAACATATGTTACGTGCGTGCGCGAGCGACGCGACACGCGTTCATGCAAACAGGGTTAAATAATACGCCCCGTGTAATTGCACACCGACATACTGTGCGTTGCTGCAATATGCCGAGGCGACATCACGGGGGTGGACGAGAAAAAAAAAGGAAAACGACTTTATTCTTCCATAGTCATTTCTCCTCTTTGACGTACTGATTTTGCATCGTTTCCCTAGCTTCAATTATCTAATTTCGATTTAGCGATTTCCTATCGCATTTCAAATTACCACGCTGGAGATATGATGCAGAGAAAGGAATCAGATCAAATCAATTAATACTTAGTATGTAGTTTATGTAACTCTTTGTAAGATCGCTTCTCATTGATTGAATTCGAAAATCCAACCACTCATCCATGAGCAAATTTTCTTCAGCCAAAAGGGAGAGAAAGAGTCAAGATTGACCATCATAGGTCGTTGTCGCGGAAGACGGCGGTCATCGGACAATAAAAATGTTATGACAGACTGAAGCGCTCGCGTGAGAGGGTTCCGTTTGGCGCGGCGAAGGGCGGACTATCAAGAAGTCAGCCCTGCAGCCCGAGCCGAGAAAAAGAGAAGGGGGTGGAAAAAAGAGCGAGCGAGAGCTGGTGGTTACGTGTAGCCCTGGTCTTGGGCGTGAGGGTGCGGTGAAATTGTAGCATCATCCAGCCAGGACTCCTCCAGCCGTGGCGGCAGCCGACCAGGGGCCGATGGTGGTTTACCGCTTGCCTGGGCGATGCTCTCCACGTCGGGCGCGCTGCATTATTGAGCCTGGGAAACGACCAGGTGGCCCGGGCGCCTATCGGGTCCGTGACGGGCGGCGGAGGGCGATTGTGGGAGGGCAGGCGAGAGGCGGTAGCCCTCAGGGCCTGCGAGGGGACGCAAAGTCACGGGAGAAAGAGGGTCCGCCGCCCGTCGCCCGACGTCGATGGGTCGCTCGGAGGACACGCGACCTCCTGGCTCCTCGACTTTGTGACCCGCGCGCAGGAGACGTATGCGACTCGACTTTCTCTCCTTCTCTCTCCCTCTCCTCCCCCCCCTTTCTCTCTCGTCGATTTCGTTCCAGCCATTACGGCGCATTCACCAAGGTACGCGTTCACTATAAACGCAAAATGGTTTCTTATGTTTCTTTCACGAGTTTAATAAGTACGACTGGTATCAGATTCGGATTAATGAAGAGCATATTCAATTCGTTCGCTAACGTTCAGAAAAATCCTCTCTCTCTCTCTCTTCCATTGACCGCAATTCCTTAATACTGAAATCACTTCTGTCAAGTTTGTGCTCGCGTACGCTTGTTTAAATAAAATATTAGAAATTTTGTGCTTGAGCAGCGCATTGCGTTTGATCGTCTGGGCTGTTGAATCGGAATTGTCCATTTAACACGGATGTTACAAAACTCGTTAAAATACAGCCGGCACGATGATCGATCAGCGCGAAATCGTCGGTCTCTCTCCGCGATGTTACTTCGCGTCGAGCTTAAAGCGGCCGCAGTCAGAGAGCGACGCGGAATCGACGATGTCGCTGGCGATGTTTAGCGATCCTCGCTGTCGCATTACGTCGTGTAGTATGCAAAGTGGCGCGTATCTCCTCTCCCCTTGGAGAAGGCCGAGGCGCGGTTATAGCAGCGAATTTACAGCGAGGAAATCGCACAAGGAAATCCCACGGCGGATAATGAGCAGAAGCGCTGGCTCTCCTTCGCGTATGCATTTCTCGTCGTATAGCGTATGCATAATGCAGAATGACGCTCGTAGTCGCGTCAGTGACTCATAGCGATATTGCCTGCGACGTAATACCGTCGTCACTTTAAAGCCTGGCACTCTCGAGGGGAAATATCGTGCCCTGGCTTCCACGCGGTGGCATTTTAGCGCGAGGTATTATGACTCTTCAACGTTCGCGCTCGATTTTGCATTTCAGCAAACCTTCTTCGAACCTATGTAGGAAGATTAATAAACGACACAACTAGCAAATTCTAATAAAAAAATTTATCGCGAAAATTATTACCTTAGCCGGGGTTTGAACCTCCCTACACTTTAGGCGGGCGTCTCACCATTTCGACCACTGAGGCATGTGGTATCAAGTCCTTGATTACTAATTGTCGGCCTCAAAATAGATTGCTAACTGTCTTTGTCCCCCCGAAAAGCCCCCGAGTAAGCGAGAAGGATTTCGAGTGGGGGCCTGGATAGCTCAGTTGGAAGAGCATTCGTCCGGCAGGCGGAAGGTCCCAGGTTCGAATCCTGGTCTGGTCCTAGTCAGTTATTTTTCTCGCCGAAAATTAATAAGTGCTACGTCTTAGTGCCCATCTCCCCGAAGATACACCCCTATTTATTACTATGGTAACATTTGTCGCAACAATCCAATGATGATATGTTCGCGACTACTTTTTGACCTTGAACTGCGTGCCGATTCGGGTTGTCGGCCTTAAGACACAGAACTATCGATGCGCGATTTAAAGTATCCTCTTCTTCGAACCACCCTAAACTAGAGTCAGCAGTCAGATCTTATATTCATGACTGTTTCAAGATCATCTTTAGATACTCCGTAGTTATATTATATTATGCACGAGATACGATTTTTTGGGCTGCTAAAATATCGGATTAGTTTAGCTAATATCATACTTCATGTTCCACTACCTCGTTGACGATAGAAAAATAAAATTGTTTTTGAAAAAGTTAAATGCGTTCTGTCAAATCTTCATTTTATCAATATTAACCCCTTGCCCTGTGACGTGGAGCAAACACAAGCATCTGATCACACGCTCGAACTTCCTTTGCGGGTTGCGTAAGAGTCAACGGTACCGCAATAAAAACTTTCGTACATTACTTATTATTTTATATAATTTAATTCTTTTATAAAACATCGAACGTGATTGCTTTGTGATAAATATATATTTTGACCCAAAATTTATAATAAAAAAGTAGAATTTTTGAGAGCCTGTAAAGATTTGGTTAACGATTTCTCTGGTCGGTATAATTTTTTGCCTAAAAATAAATATATCAAAAAATACATTATGTAATAATAATTCATGCAAAACAGTACGAAATTACAAGCGATACGATTTATAGGCTCACTCGTAGCAAAGCCTGCAAATGTGTACGTTTAAACACATCCGTAACTGATTGTGACCCACGAGACCAACTCGTGTTTGTTACATTTGGCTCCGTACCAAGAGAATAATATTTTTCATGTTTGATATCCGTAATCCGTGTCACGAGCCTCAACAAGATTATAAAGCAACGGGGGGTTAAATTAACTTGATTAACTACACAGGCTTTGATTCATGCGGGATACGCGAAATGTTCTACTTCAAAATTTAGAATTAAGCGTCAAACGTGCTAATTCTATGTCTACCATGAAATCGATTTTCATGCAAACAGGTTTGTCGGGAATGGAGGAAAACGGCCGCGGGGAAACGCTATGCAAGGTCTGTGGGGACAAGGCCTCCGGGAAGCATTACGGAGTGCCGAGTTGCGACGGATGTCGGGGTTTCTTCAAGCGGTCTATCCGCAGGTACGCGAGGTAATTAACTTCCCGTCTGACTATGAAACAATATTTGCGAGTGATCTGATCCAATAGATTTGTTAATTGCTCTGTCGTTTACTTTTTACAATTGTGCGCCGCGTTATCTTCGTTTCTCGGGAGATTTCCCAGTGGCGCTCGTATAAAGAGAGTTTTGAAATTCTATGTGCGCAGGAATTTGGATTACGTGTGCAAAGAGAACGGGCGCTGCGTCGTGGATGTATCGCGGCGCAACCAGTGCCAAGCCTGCCGTTTCACCAAGTGTCTTCAGGTGAACATGAAACGAGACGGTACGTTCTGTCAGTGATTAACGCGGTTCTGAGGTTATCGATCATTCACGTTCGCCGGGCAATCGCAGAGATCATCTGAGATCAATATGTATTTAACGCTACATCTCTGCCCTGCAATATCGCGATGGATTCTAAAATACATGTATTATATGGAATATGCATATTCCAGTCCTGAGCGCTTGACCGTCGTGCCTAAGTCCGCTTCTAATAATGCGTATTTGTCCACCGATACCCCTTTTCTTAAAGAAAGAGATATAGAGATTGCGGTACCTCCCGATTGCTAAGGCCACCGAGCGGCACTCGACATGTTTGCACGGAAATATCCAGCGGAGTGTGGAGAGTAAGCGAGAAATGTACATTCCATTTTTCTGACAGTCGCAGAACTTCCTGGAACCCGAGGTCGAGTTTTAACGGAAAAGTGTCTCAGCGTTTGATTGCAGCGCGAGATCATCGCGTTCCTCTCGTTTCTTAATTTCGAAACGACTTACAAGTCTTCGAGTATACCACTATTTTTTAAATTACGCTAATCTCGGAAATGTGTTGAACAAAACACTCGTCGATTTGTTTACGTTGCGCAAGAAGAACCGATAAAGGAATATCCGTTGGTGATGAAGAAACAAGATGCTTATTATATTATCTTCTTAAAAACAAGGTCTTTTAATCTGCTCCGACGATTGAAATAAATTACATTATTCACGTAGATATTAGGGATATCGATTGCCTCCTGTTCCGCCCTACGTGCAGGATAAGCTTCGTATACTATATTGATACGTGGAAGCTGCGCTCCAATGTAACGCGGAGCTTTTAGATGCGCTCGGTATAGAATAGAATACATCCGCAAAGTGCGGCGAGTTGGATATTACAATGCACGATGACGCCTCGGCCGGCGTGGCGGAAGGGAGACCGTCTGGAAAAAGCAAAGTGTCCACACTTTGCCATCCCACATCCCACACATCCACATGAAACTCTATACCTCTGCTTACCGAATGGTAGGATTCGGTGGCGGGCGGTGTCAGAAGCAGCCTGGCGTTCACAGCTTTTGTAAACACCTCCGGCCCCCTTATGCTCCGAGCGATAATCCAAACACTTGATTGCTGAGATATCAATTAACGAGGCGGGAGGTGCCATTAAAGGGCCACTGCACTCCCGCGCATCCTTCTTCCGCCCTCGAGCGAAAACGCAATTGTGCGGAGAGTCGAAATCGATATCTATTTTAACAACTTCAGTATTTTCTTGACCGCATCTGGCACTTTTTTTTTTAATAATACAGAAAACTTCTCATACACGCCTCAGTGGTCGAATTGGAGACGCCCGCCTAGAGCGTAGGGAGGTCCAGGCTCAAATCCTGGCTGAGGTAATATTTTTCGCCATATATTTTCTGTATTATTAAAAAAATGCCATTCTGGGAAAAAGGACAGTTAGCAACTCAATTTGGGGGTCTCAATTGGTAATTATTTGGATTGTTCGTAACTCTAATCTTTTACGAATTTTACCCAGCGTAGCTAAAACTCGCAATTAGCTATTCGATGTATATCCAAGATTTTAAAGTTATATTAATCCATTCTGGCAATTAGCTCTGTCGATATTCAGTAACGCAAACATAATTTTCACCTAAGAGGCACTAATCGAAATGTTAAGTTGCTTAACTACAAAAAAAAACGGTCTAAATTTTTCCCAGAGTGGAGTTACGAACGATCCAAATAATTCGATTACTAATTGTGGGCCCCAAAATGGGTTGCTGTCTTTTTTTCCCAGAGCAGATATAGTCAAGAAAATACTGAAGTTGTTAATTACTGCTAGCGGCTTGAAGAATATTCTTATTAGTTGGTATCTATTTTAATTGTACGGAGTTGTAATTGTCACCTATTAATTTTACGTTAATGTAATAATAATTATTACTTTATTAGATATTTCGAAGAGAATTGAATGAGCATATGTTAAACTGAATAAAATAATAACGTAATTGATATAAGGCGATTGTGAATGTGACGGTACAGGAATTTCTGGCGACCAGGCGGGATTTTAACGACACCGTCCTTTTTTTTAGCTGTACAACACGAGAGAGCGCCGAGGAGCACGTCTTCTCTCGTTGCGGCGGCGAGGAGGACCTCTTCGGGGCTTTACACGGGCATCCCTAACGTCTATCATCCTGCAAGCAGCACCTACCACCCTCTCCTATATCCGGCTTTGTTCCCCTTTAAACCCACGGTTCCAGCATTTACCCCGTCCGTCGGTAAGCAATAAAAATATAAGCAAAATATCAATGTTAATTCTTTCCACGATAAAATATGACCCGTTGTCTTGGTAGCGCATTTTTTGCCACGACCATCTCCGGAGTCTTTGTCCATGACTACCGCCAAGGAAGACGAAGTCACCAGCTCCGAGGAAGCGGCAACAGTCGATGTCAGAATTGAATCGAAAGGTATAAATTAATTGGAATGATTTAGAATTCCGCTGTTAATTTGTCAATAGATATCAGCGTTCCGACTCTCGAGTGAACGGGATGTATATCAGTGTTGCTTTTAGCCGCGCATGTAGTAAGAGATTCAAATTATCTGTTTGTTGCAGAGGAATTAGTAAGCACTCGCTTGGCACCGCCGGTTATCACTTCCGTCTCATCAGAATACACCATGCAAGGCTTATCTCTCCTGCCGACCGAAAATATCTACGAGTTCGCGGCGAAGCTGCTTTTCTTCGCCGTGCGATGGGCGAGAAGTATACATTCTTTTCTGGAAGTAAGCTTCAAGCTCTCTAACTTACTTTTTATAACTTTTACAATTTTTACAACTTTCCTTTTATAAAATAGCATAAAATAAAAACTCGTCGAACGGAATTTGAGCTAAGAAGATCGCAAAAGCTCTTTGTACCCGCCAAAGTTAGAAGGTAATCACATCGTTGTCCTCTCTCGCAAGCTTCCTTACAGAGACCAAACTATCCTTCTGGAGGAGTCGTGGAGCGAGTTGTTCGTGCTGACTGCCGCGCAGTGGAACTTTCCCGTGGATGAGACCACCCTGGTGCCCGTGGACCTGCCGATAGAGCGGAGAGAAGTTCTCCTCGATAAAGCGAGGAGGCTGAGGGAGCTCTTAGTAAAGTGCGCCGCGTTGAGGGTGGATCACTCGGAGTACGCGTGCTTAAAGGCCATAGTCCTCTTCAAGGCGGGTGAGCAAGTTAGGTCCGATCTCTTCCTCTGAAACGTCTTTCCCTTCTTTCTTTCCTTGCTTTATTCATCTGAAGCTTCAGTCGAAACTTTACATATATTGCAGAGCTGTCCACGAACTGCTCATTTCGGCCGATTTTTGCGAGGCACCGCCTATTATCTCCTACTCCAGTCATCTAACAACCGTAACCAAGCGCGCGGCGCTCAGCTTCAGGTACGATCGCAGTAATCCAACGCCCTTGCGTGCCCCTTGACTACCAAATGTCAGTTTCTAAAACGTGATTTGTTTAAAATCTTTTTAAATAATTACTAAATATACTCTTGTCAATGTAATTATTAATCGGGAATTAAAAGTTTCTTATTGAATTAGTTATTTAAAAAGATTTTAAACACATCACATTTCAGAAACAGACATTTGGCAGTCAAGAGGCACGCAACGACGTCGGATTACCGATATGTCGTACCTGAAGCTGAGCGCCGCGCGCTTGGTTACGGTTGTTAGATGACTGGAGTAGGGGGTAATAGGCGGTGCCTCGCGAAAATCGGCCGAAATTAGCAGTTCGTGGACAGCTCTGATATATTGTAATCTCATATTCGTATTTAGTAGTGTTCTCGAATTTTACAATTCTCATTGCCCGCGCAATTGCTCCGTTGCTTCTTCTCGCACGGCGAAAACGACCCTTCGTTTCATCTATTTCACAATTTTTTACAATCTTTTTGATACAATTTGATCCATCGTAGAGTCGCGAAACCTCTGCGAGCCGGGGCGAGTGGCGGCGTTGCAGGAGCAGACGGTAGCGGTGTTTTGCGAGAGGGATGCGCGCAGGGTGGGTCGATTGTTGCTGCTCTTACCACCGGCGCGTGCACTGTGCCGCGCCACCCTGCACGAGCTGCTGTTCAAGCCGACGGTCGGCGACGTCAGCGTGGAGCGACTGCTGGGCGACATGGTCGGCGCCCTCAGGCCCGCCTAACTGCCGGCACGAACGCACCCCTTTGCTCTCGCGATATCGGTGCCGTGTATGTTTTACCGACACCCTTTTGTCGGCGACGCCGAAAATCAAACCGGGCGATGATCATGTCGAGATAAAATTAGAATACACTTTCGCGTTGATCGTCCATAGAAGAACTACGCAATTTGCATGGAAAACTACGTTTGTTTTCATCTGCCTCTAAATTGTTTTTGCCTTCTTCAAAAATAATTAACAGAGAAGGTAACGAAGAACGCAGAGATATCCTGACCGACTTCGACGTCGTGGGAGTCACGTAATAGGGTTGGTTGTTTTAGATATTGACCTTAAGATTATTAGAGTGCGAACGTAACGCCGTTGTAATTATTATCGTTGACAGGGTTGGGAAGTAACTCGTTACTTGCCACACAGCACGCATGTCTAAAAGACATCTTTAAGACATCTTTAGACATACATATCTAAAAGACGACTTAAAGACGTCTGAAAGATGTCTTTTAGACATGCGTACTGTATGGGTTGTGACGAAGTTACAGTTACAGTTACTTTCTTTTGGTAACTCCAGCTCAGAGCTGTCCATGAACTGCTCATTTCGGCCGATTTTCGCGAGGTACCGCCTATTACCCTCTACTCCAGTCATCTAGCAACTGTAACTAAGCGCGCGGCGCTCAGCTTCAGGTACGACGTATCGGTGATCCGACGTCGTTGCGTGCCTTTTGACTGCCAAATGTCAGTTTTTGAAACGTGATTTGTTTAAAATCTTTTTAAATAACTAATTCCATAAGAAACTTAATTTCCGATTATTAATTACATCGACGAGAGTATATTTAGTAATTATTTAAAATGATTTTTTAATAATCATAAATCACATTTTAGAAACTGACATTTGGTAGTCAAGGGGCACGCAACGGCGTCGGATTACCGATACGTCGTACTTGAAGCTGAACGCCGTGCGCTTGGTTACGATTGTTAGATGACTGGAGTAGGGGGTAATAGGCGGTGCCTCGCGAAAATCGGCCGAAATTAGCAGTTCATGGACAGCTCTGAGATAGAAGAACAAGTGTCTTACGTATACGATCTTTTTATGTCACCGACATCGATGACCTTCAATCTTATGATACCGAATCTAGTCTAGTGATAGTTATCTTGTTCCTTTTTAAGATAACTTTTTAAGATAACTTTAATTAACTACTCTTTAAAAGCCAATTCGTGCGTTATCGCTGAAAACAGTGATATGATTGACTTGTTTTACGTATTCTTTATAAACAAAATTATAAGCCGGGAAGGAGCAGCTAATTATATGATTAGCGCCCTCCAAACTAGACTATTTTAATAAACTAACAATCGCGAATGGGACAGATAAGCAATAAGCGGCAGATATAATTTTTGTTGCCAGCTAGCTTATCGAATTATGATACGCTGCACGGGCCGTGCCGATAAAATTTGCAAAACGATGGTAAAAAGATACAGCAGGAGGGAAGCGCTCGAGATTTCATAACGCAGCGACAGTTTCGCCTGCCAGAATATCGATTCGCGATGGACAGAATTCTGGCGCTATTGTCAATCGCATCAGTTCTTTCCGTTTGTGTATGTGGTATTATATATATTATATATACACATAAATGGGCTTTGCGCAATGTAATATTTATGCACCTGAAGTGGACACATATGTACATACCTGTCCTAGATATAAATAACTTTACCGATGACCGTAGCGCATCGTAAATGAGATGTAATGCATATTAAAGCGACACAGACGCATATTCATGTAATTACTTAGCTAATCGATTAATGGTCTCATTTATTCCGTTCCCCGTGCCACTAGTCAGATATACCTGAAGCGGAAAACGATCGCCGTCGTCGTTACTCTCTCGCTAATGTTATCTCTATAGTATTACTTCCTTGCTCTAGAGCGACCGAAGATTATCTAATTGCGAGCCGATCGCTCACTGATGCCTATCGCATCGTATATCGTTTCGAAAAATTGTCCTCTGTAGTAATTAATAAAATTAATTCCTTTAGAAAAGACCCACGCGCACTTTTTTCTCTTCCTCAAAATAATTTTTCTCCGTATTAAAAGCGCTTGAACAATGTAATTAAGGATTTCCAATTGAAATCGTGTTACGATGTGTGTTGCAAGTTTTACGTTCTAGGTTTCAGAAGAGACGATTGTTTTTAATAGTAAGAAACGGGTTGCATATAAATCAAATGTTTTATCATAAAATAGAGTTATGCAGAGAGAATGTATTATCATGATTCATTTTGCATTGGATATTTCAGTTGAAAGTTCTTATACTTTTTCTTCTCGCGAATAAAAATGATAATTAGCACGCTGGAAGTCATTAGCATAATTGATATGGAAAGACGAGGGGACGACATACAAACGGCCATTTTTTTATTAACTAGAATAATTTATTTTTCTCTCATGGTAGAAAAAGGAGAATGTATCTTAACTCACGAACTGCATTGTACTTATATATATACAATTACATACAATCCTCAATTGAACGTTACACATAAACTCATTACACATCCATTTCTCATTACTTCCTTGTCCTCGTGAATGCATTCCCGAAAGAAAGAACTGCTCGCTATATTATCCGAAAATACGATCTGCCGTGGTCCGGTTGTTCAGCAGAGAAAAGTCATCTCGATTGTAAATGTAGTTGCGTGTGAATTCTTTTCTTATTTCTGCGCGTGGGTTGAGAGAAAGGAGACAGGGAGAGACAATGGAACAGAGTTCAAGAGGGAAAAAGATGGAACAGCGGAGAACTCTGCGGGAAGTTTTCGTACAAAGGAGCTGCGCGCGCGGGGGTGTATCTGTGTGCGTCTGTACATGCGTTGCATTCACGTGTGTATGCGTTTACAGATGGAAGGATTTTCGGATGGACGTTAATTATCGATGGGAGCATTTCGTGACGGAAAGATTTTCGAGGCTCACATTCGCATTATCCCGTCAGCTCTCGGTATCTCCGTCTGCCGAATCGCGCGTCGCGATTCTCGTTCGTGTGTAACCATTCTCGGACAGTTAAGATTATTGATAGCAAGCGGTAGCTGGAAGAAAACGAAAACGCCCGACCGAGCGATGGCTCGAGACAATTCTCGACCACGATTTCTAGCACGAGGGAGGTACATTTCAACTTGCGGTGTGCGCTCGAGCAACTTCTTAAATATGTCTCGAACGAAACTCGGGATTATAAAGCCTTGTCGCGTGACAAATTTCTCAGAAAATTTTCAAGTTATTTGAAATTTCCTCCCTTTATTTAAAACTCTTTGAAAATGTTTGCCGTAAACCGTTCGAAGCTTCAAATGTATCTCTCCCTCACTTTTGCTCTGCCCTGACTCGCTCGGCCGTTTTGCTCGAATCTTTTCCATCGTTTTTAGCATCTAAACGGATATTACTTAATGAACAAACGAACAAACAAACAAAAATAGAAGAGAAAGAAGAGATCTCTTTTCGAAATCTACTCGTGAGTTACCTGCTCTCTTCCGTGATCCGCCGGTCGCTCTTTATCATATATGTGTTACATATTTATATACTGTTCTCCTTAATAGCAGTTTTTTAACGCGCTTACATTCAAATAGACTTTTATTAGAGTTACACAGTTGATTTGCAATTAAACCTGATTCACCTGCGTGTACCCATTATCTTCTCGTTCATCCATTACACTCTCACTCTCTTTCTCTCTCTCTCTCTCTCACTCACTCACTCACTCCCCCCCTCTCTCTCTCTCTCTCTTTCTCTATTTTTCTAGTTCTTCTTTTCATTTATGTGAGGAATTGTTCTCGTTCTCGTTTGCCAATGCTCGCTTACGCGCATGCTTCACCTCGATCCTCGCTTCAGCTTCCTCGAATCGCGTTTATCGATCGGAGTAATTAAAACAACCAGAGAAACGTAATATCCTCTAATGGTAAAATCAACGGTAATTAGTGAAGTCATTAATTAATGGCAATAGATGACTACTTCAATTATTGCTACATCAAGCATTTACCGTGCGCGTTATTGAGTTAAAACGTATCGTACATCTTAGCTACAATTCAACGTTCGTTTGTGCAATTTCGGCAAGAGACAAGCAGTACGATGCACCTCAGGCGCATCTGAATTTTTAAAGAAGTGAAAAATTCCCGTGCCGAATCGTGTACACTTCATATTCAGGATCGATTGAGGACCGAGGCTCGCAGGCGCGTTAACGTTTACAAAGAAAAAGACGTGCGTACATTCGTGTTCGCTGAATCTCTCATCTTCCTGATTTCCTGTCGCTTGAATGCGCGACGAAATATCGCCGACGCCTTACTTCTACCTTGGCCCTTTCCTTTCTCTTAAAAGATAAAAAAAATGAATCAAACACAACGGCATTTCTACTATTTTCCTCCATTTCAACACTAATATGTAAGGACAAAACTAACAGATTTCGGCGTAATAACAAATCGCCGTGAGCCGAAGGTCCGAAAGGAGTTCCGAGAGAGCAAATCTGTGCAAGTCCGGATTTTCGGGACGTTCGCACCTTCTGCGCATTTTCTTCGCAAACTCGGAAGTTTCGGACGAATCGGCAAACAGCGAAATATAACAGATTGTCGGCTCTGACGATCGTCGTTGCGGATTCTCGACGATGCCCTTTATTCGCAATCGCGAACGATCGATTATGCTTATCATCCTCTCTACCTTGTTCTCTGCAAAATCTGGATTACCTCATCGTAATCCTCTTTTTTCCCAGAGAAGATAAAGATATTGCGATATCCTTCTTTCTCTGATGAAAAAAAGGAGCTTCTACTATCGAAAAATTGCAATCTCCTGTGAATTTCCAGAGAATTGATGCGACTCCCGAAAGCGTTTGGCAGTGACGTTTCGCCTTATTAATTAATATTGATATTAATGAAGGATGCTTATATCCCTTCTCAGTTTTTCTCGATTCGGGGCGCAATATTCGCTGGAATTCCGCGAAAATAATCTGTTGGTAAAATCTGATCGTTACCGAATTTGCGTAGAAATTTGCATGACAGTTAAATGTGACGAAAGAGCAGGGAAAAAATTCTGCGATCACGAATATTGGAAATTCTCGAGAAAAGTCCGCAACTTCGGCGACCCTATACTATATACATTTGCGAGGGGGAGCAAGCACCCGCGGGACATCGACGCCCGAGAAAAAAAGGGTTGCAGTCGAGTTCCCGGGAGTGCTCCATCCCCCTCCCCGACAGAGCACGCAAACGCAATAATCTATTATCTCGTAATTGTTTATCGTCGTCGTTACGCTCGCACGTTGCAATTATTTTCTATTGTATGGGGGATGGTGGGGCGTGGGATGGGGTTCCTTTGCCTGTGAAATTAGCATAATCGTCGCGCGTTGCTATGACCGTACGTCTCGCTTCGCACCGGTGCGTTTCCGAATTTGCATCTGGCACCTGAATTCGCCAGGTCCGCCAGCGATGACAAGCGCAGAATCTGCTGCTTCCCACTTCGAGAATAATTAGCGTTACAGCGAGTCGACAATCGTTTCAGACACTTGCCTCGACCGACTTGCTCTCTGTGCACGCAATTTTTTCTCCGCCTTGCGGAAGGAAAGAGGACGGCTCGGATGGATTTCTCGCGGATAGCATTATCGATTAGGGAAGAAAATACCCGTTTACGAACGGCGCTGTCGTAATCTTCAGCGATATCGTGATTTCAATTGATGCTTTCTCTCTCTCTTTCTCTCTGACGAACTTCAACGAACGGAAATATATTATTTGCATCACTTGCAGCTCGCCTCTCAATTGTTAGTTTTCGAAAGATAATTTTTTTCCATGAGAGAGATTTGTGTAGAATCATCTTTGAAATCACAATGTTACATACCATATAAATTATCTATCAGACCTATTGTCACTCTATCAATTTTTAAATCAAATTTTCTCCTAAAGAAATTCTTAACATCGTTAGAAGAAAAATTTAGATTCGCACGAAATTGGAAGAGGCAAACGATGACTTATGGAATTACATCAATTAATTTCATCGGTTCCGATAAATTCTGGATCGGATCGCTGTAACGCTATTCATCTCCCGTTTCTCTCGGCTTCGTTAAAATAAAATCTCGTTTCCTTATCGAGCAGAATTACGCGCTGTACCATGTCGGGTGACTTAGGCTCGCGTTAATAGCTTCAGAATCTGCGAGGTAGTTTGCGTGTAGGCGCGTCGCGACGCCGGGCGTCTCGACGCCGGTGCTTTCAAATCCCCATTGGTCTATTGTAACAACTATTGCACATATATGATTTGATATATAATGTGTGTATAGAAAAATCGCGTGACATTCGATCCGTGATAAAAACACAGGGTGCGTAGAAAGACATGGTTCTCTTTGCAAACTGCAAATATTAATCGTAGTTAATTAATTAACATGTAATAGGTACGTTTAAATGCCATTCGGTTTCCATAACTCCCCCGTCGTTTCTCTCATTCTCACGCTCTTTCCCACTCTTTCTCCCATTCTCTCTTGTTCCTTTCACTCTCGCACTCTTTCTCGCACGCACTCTAAATCTCCCACGCATTCTGTTATCTCCGTTACGTATTGTATTAAAGCAAAGGACAAAACTGCAAAATATATATGGCGCATGTGGTGTAGATATATATATGTGTAATATATATATGTGTATTGTATATATATCGATGTATATAATATAAATTTCTATGGTAAATCTGGCTTGTCAATAAACTCTTAAACATTTATTACAGGCGGAGAGAATCGGTTCTTTTTCTTCCTTCTCCATAGCGTGTGTACAGCGCAGTACGCACTTAAAAAACTTTCGCACACGTCCGGACCGTAAGGAAGCAGAGATCTGTCGAAAGTATTGAAAAGATTCTCCGTGTATTGAGACGTTTTAAAAATATAGCGTTTCTTTATCAACTTAGCAGCTTCTTTCCTTCGGTCCAGACGCACGGCAAGTTCCGGTTTAAGCGTGAAACACGTATGTATTCTTCGCGGAAAGGAACACGCGTGCTGAAGAAATACAGCACGCGCGGTACACTGAAAGATAACGCGGCTGTGAAACGTAACGAATTCTACTTCACCCTCGTCCTGCACGTCTGTTTTTGTGTCTGTCGGTGTGGCTCGCTTTCAACGTCTTTCTCTTCGCTCATCAAAATGATTCATGGCAATTCCTCACTCGCGTGTGCCTACTAAATTTATGATCCGAAAAACATAAACACCTTTAGCGGTTGCTCTCCCTCCAGAAGTGGTATCCTTAAAACTTCCCGAAAACGATTTCTCGCTTATTCGCATGCTCCTATTGGGCACGGAAAATTCCCGAACGTTTCTTTCATTCTCAAAGAAAGTTTCAAAAAGTCGAAATGCTCGCGGCGGTCGTTTCGAAAAAATCGTATCCTTGCAATCTGGCTTCTAGATTTTCAGACTAGAACGACAACAGAAGATGTAGTTTCCGAAGGGTGAGCATGATACGATCTCCCCGAAATACCTGGCGATCTCGATAATAATTTAGCGAAGCGTTAGACGGAACTTGAATTTCGCATCTGGAGGAAAGCCGTCCACTACTTTCTTTTTCTGCCTTATCATATGCCTACGAACGTTTTATTTCCTATGCTTTCGTGTACTTAATAAGGGTTATTCATATAGAGTATGTAGTATGTAGTAAACATTATCCACTAAAAACACTGCAGCTTTCTTTTCTCCTCGACCGAAAAGTTTTATGCGTCATGTGTGACACTGGATTTCTACGCATATGTATGTATGTATTTATGTGTGTGTGTGTGTGTGTGTGTGTGTGTGTGTACGTTTGCTTTTGTGAGTGATGAGATCTGCGTCAATTTGGTGATTCGAAATGGCGCAATTGAGTGTGAAGGGTGCTGAGAAAAAAAAAACAACGAATGACGAAGAAACTACTCTACGTAATGTAAAAGGAGAAAAGTCAACGGAACAAATGCCAAAAAGCAAACGAAAAAGAACCGTAACGCGACGACGCACAAAATTTTGCGAGTTCATGCGGAAAGGACAGCTCGCGAAAAGAGGATGATCTTTGAAGGAAGAAACACGCGTTCCTCATTCGGAAAGGGAAAATGTTCCCTCCGTTTCTCTCCCTCTTATCTTTTATTTACACGTTTACGAATGTCCCACGTGTCTCGGGTATTTTTTAAAGAGCTACTTCAAAGCAAGAGAATTAGCAACAAATAAATAATTTACTCGACATGCTGCAAGTTTCACGATAATCTAAGACTTTGCATACAATCGTTATACAAGTATTTTAATTAATTATGGATTATTTCTTCGGTATAGAAAGTCACTTTAAAACAATCTGAAAAAAAGGGAATGGGTCGTTCAATTTTTCGTCAGATAAATTTTTTTGGAAAACAAACGAGGAACATTTCGCGTTTCTTTTGGCGTTTGCAAAGATCAAGAAACAAATTGTCGAACACACAAAAATATATAGTAGCTAGTAGCACTAGTAGTAATAGGAGTAATGGTAGTAGTAGTACGTAGCAGCAATTATATAGAACTTTTTCCTCTACAGATAGAAATAGTAGCGATTAAAGTAAACTAAAGTAGACAAAAATGAATTAATTACGGCGAAATTGTTTTAACCGCGGGGGGGGGAGGAGGCTCGATTTCCCTTTCCCTCGACTTGACCGAGACAGTCCTCTCGGTCGCTAACGTTCCCTCGATCGCAAAGAATCCCGCCGGAATTAAAATAAAAAAAAAGAAAAACAAAAGGACTCATTACACTTAATGTAGCGAGTGTGAAGCGAATGCAAGCGCGGAGGTTGTCCCCGTCGGCAATGCACAACCTTTATATCTATATATGCGATATGCGTATCGACACCTCGGGGCGAGAACGGTGCGGAAGCGCGAAATCAAACGAGCTGTACTTTTGTTCGCCCTTACACGAGGAAAGGGGAGGTGAGAAGATTTAACGGGATATACTTTTTCTCTCCGCGTCTACGAGGCTCCGGCCGACCTGACCACGAGGCATCGATATTTCGATTGAGAAAATGGGTGGATCCCCCCCAATGTTATCCTCCCTTCTTTCGCTTACGATTACGTTATCTCCCTTGAGATGCATTGTATCATCGTCACTGTAATCTTGTGCACTGTTCTTCCGTCGCACATATCTCTCTCTTTCTCTCTCTCTCTCCCTCTTCCTCATTCATTCTCCCTATGAATACAGTGTTCCTCTTGCTATTGTGATAGTGTTCCTCGCATTTCTCTTTTTTTTCACCCCTACTTACTATAGTAACGGCGAGACGGCGCGGCGTCGCCGCGTTCGCTATGATTATCGATTAATTAATTAGTATTATTACTTCGTTTATGCATGCAACCATCATTATACGTGGGTGTGTGCTTCCTTTCTTCCTCTCCTCGATTATCCTCTCCCTCTGCACATATCTCGGCGTGCGTATATATAATTAATAATAATATGTACGTATATTATATAATAGAAATACATATAAAAGTATATATATATTTATATAGTATGCGTGTATTGTGGCATAGACATGTTGGTGTCCATGTAGCATGTCGCTGTCATTCGTTTGTTATGTTACTTCGAAATTCTTTTCTAATGCGCTAATGAGGCTTGGCCCTTCGGTCGCCCTAGCGTCGTGCTGGGTCGGACCGATTCTTCTGCTGCTACTTCCTCTTCCAATTCTTCAGATATACAATATGTCGTGGCTGTTTGTCCTTGTCTGTCTTTTGCTCTGCTGCGCGAAAGCTGCGGTTCTCCTTGCTGGCGTTTCGCCTCCCTTTCTGCAACGGCTTCTTTCTTTCGTTTATCTTGCTTTCAGTTTCCTTCGCTATGATTCTACTAATTCTTTATTACAGCGCTTGAGAACCTACTTGCGGTTAATTTAACAATCCTTTTCCGTGGTGGCAGTTTTTATTTTCTGAATTTGCGCGGTCGTCGTCGAAGCGTCTCGCGTGGTGACGATCACGCTTTGCATCTGTCGATTTTTTTTCTTTTTTAGTTTGATTATATATTAGAATTCTTAATCTAATCCCTGATAGATTTCCTTTTCCGAATTTGAGATGTTCGAAGATTTACATTGGCTGCGTTCTACGTTTTCTTTCACTTTGATTATCTTGAAATTATTAATTCGATTCGTGGTCGATGCGATCTTCATTTCCGAACCAATGATTCAGGGTCCAAATTGATCTCTTCCTCGATGAAGATTGATGCTGTTTTGATTATTCCAAAAGTTTTAATTTTAACCTCTATTCGACATGTTTCCTCTAATTGCAGTACTTGAAAATTCTTCATCACAAATATCTATAATAAAGATTAACGGTTTGATTATCTTCTCAAAATTATAATTTATTATGTATTCAAAAATCCAAATTTTCTGTTTTCGTCTTCAGGACCGATATATTCTTCCATTGCTTCATATTTCAGGCTGTGCTATCGCTGCTTGCATATTGCTGAAAAATGTTCTACTGTATCTTCTCTTGCCGTTCCTTTTCCCGATTCGCTTTCTCTATATCTAATTTTTTCTTGCCGTTCCATTAACACGGACGAGAAATCACGAAGCGAATTAGCGCCGCGAGTCGAGAGAATCCTGGAAAAAATCTCACATCGATAATTATGGCAGTCCCAAACGTGACGGACAATTAATTATTATATAATCTACTACTTCACTTGAATAATTTTTTAAATATTATCAAATATAACAAGCCCTAGCAAGATTTGTAAAATTGCAAATAATTTTGAAAAGTTATGCATAATACCAACGCTATTTGTCTCGCGAAATGAAGAAAAAAGATTATCTACATAATTTTTGTGCCGCGACTATTACTTTCCGGTAAGGACAATGGTCTGTAAGACGATCGAATAGATATGTTCGAGGTCAGGTCGGACGTGGTCGTCGTACAAGGATGACAGGTCGAGCACGAAGAGTTGATCTCTCAATGCAGAGGGTGTAATGGAATCCCGCGTTCAATTTCGTAATGAGTAATGGTCCCGTTTAAATCACCACGCTGGTGGTGGACTGGATTTGATCGACAGCCTCGTTACTGGATCACGAGGTCGGAAGTGAAAGATCGTGGTCGTTGAAGAGGAGTTTCGCCAGGATCCGTTCGACTCGCGGCAACGTATGTACAGAGCGTTACTTTATGTACACATGTACATATGTACAACGTGCGTTTCGACATGCTGTACGTTGTGAACATTGTGGTCGGAGGATAATGGTGAAAAGCAAGGTCGGTTAACCCGGCAGTGGTACGGCCCAGGATTATCAGCGGGCCGACGAGGGCGAGCATCCCCGTGGAGACTTTTTTCCTCGAGGGGGTCAGTTTCCGAGCGTATTCGCGTTATTATTACTGGATTACAGCACAACTCGTGTTTATTTGTTGTTTTTATTATCAAGTAACATTTCCGCATATCTTATAGCTATGTGATTTTTGTAACTTTTGTGTCTGTCCAATTGAGATGCGTGCTCCGATCGAGCACAGTTCACGCATCACTCACGTCAGACGGAGTTAGATGATCGGAAGAAAATCGATGGTGCATTACGTGTATACATATATTTTGCATTACTATTTATTGTTTAAAATAATCGGAACATGATCGATATGCACTAATATATAGTCGCCTTACTATATATATATATTTATGTAATATATATATATATGTATATCGATTAACGTAAAGAGCACCTGAAGACAAATGATACCACTGCCGGGCTAAAAGCGGCGTCTGAGCGATTATCGGCGGTAGTATAACGCTGTTTTATGTTCGGTGTAAAACGTAGTTTCTTCCCGGGAGTGTGTGCGTCGTTTCGAAAAATCGGTATCGCCGCAAGCAGGGAAAATCGCATGCGCGTGAACAGCTGACAGCTGTTGTCCGTCATCTACGGACCGACAGCGCGACACTTTCACGAACCGTAGGAAGAATGAACAAGCGCATCACGCACGAATGGTGAAACTAGAATGGCGGAAAAGAAAAGGAAAATTAACACACGGAACGTAACGCGTGAGCGAGGAACAAGTGCCCTGTTCCCGAATTCGTGTTCCGAAGGAGTCCTTCCGCCGATCGCTCGAGCGTTCTGCCGGAGCTGATTCTATCTTCTTTTTCTCGCTCGGTGCAACAAGTGAATAAACAAAGACAAAAAAATAAGAAATAAAGAAAAAACCAAGATTAAAAATACGGAAGGAAAACGCGAACAACTATTCTTTTCTCTTTTTTTGTGCGCCTGGCAGCATTTTTTTTCACTTTTCGTTTCGTTTAATTTCATAGAATTCTTGTAAAACTTATGAGGTAGCGATGGTATTACGTAAATTCCCTGTGTTTCTTCCATTCCTCTCGCGCAAACACGGAGTGAAAGGAAAGAAAAAAAATTAAGAATTTGCTTCCTTCTTTTGTATATGGATGTTCCCACTCCGTGTGCGGAGCTTTCTCGCTTTCTCCCGGAAACGGCTATTTTGGGTTTTAGTATTATTAATCTCGTCTCTCTCGACATTGTCTCCAGCGTCCGATCAGTCGCCTCATCTCAGTGTTGGCAGTGTGTGGACAGCCTTATGTGTGAGATACAGTTACTATCGAGAGGAACGATCGGTAGATCGTACCTTGAATCGAGCTTGATCGCACGGCGAAATTTCATCGTTCCTTCTTTCACGAGAAAATCCCCGCTTTTCCACGATAATCGGAAGATCGCAAATTTTACATTTTACTTATGAAACATTTCCGAATGACGGAAAGCGATTATCGTGTCTGGCTAATTTTGTTTCGATATTGAGGTAATACAATGAACGTTTAGTACCAAGTAATTTCTAAAGATACTCGTTAAACGTGCATTTCGACGGAACGGATGGTTTCTGCCGTGCGATCGCTCTCTTGCGGATGTGATCGTTCCTTAGCGTATATAATCAGTCGCAAAAGTTCGGTAGCAAAGTGAGACGAGGCACACCTGTGCGGAAAACTGCGTACAAAAATGTCGCTCAATTTTTCTGCTCTCCCATCAATTTTTCTTCTCTCTCTCTCTTTCTCTCTCATTCTCTCGCACATTCGCACACACACGTACGCGCATACTCTTGCTCTAAAACTTTCATTCATCTCACTCACTCGCTTCATTCGCCCCGTTCGACGAACGGCTATTTACGGGTTGCACATAATCTGGCACGTCGACTAATCATCCGCCTCACGTTAATTAAGTTTAAGCTTTACATATAATATATATCTATGTACAACAGATGTATAGTGTATATGCGCTGCGTAACTATGTATACATAGGTATATTTCTCGGGGATCATCGGGGGAAGGGTAAATGCAGTGTAGAGAATAAGTTACATATCCGCGCGGCTCTCCATCATAATGCCCATTATTGGCAACAATAGGATAATAATAGATAATACACCGGGAGTCCCTTCAATGGGCTCCCACCGTCGTCATTACTTCTCCATCTTTACCCTCTGTCACACTCTACTTCTCTAGCTTCGCTTAGATCTTACGAATTACATTACATCCTCCACACACAGTTTCTTCACTCTCTTAGCGTTAACTTGGCGTTAACAAGCGCCATTCTTCTCACCCCCCTCACTGTCCCTATCATCTGGAGGCGCGATATCACGCCCAAGGAGCTTATCTGATATACTATCTGTTTAGCGATATCAACCTGTCACAGTAATAACAATGCCCAAGTGTGTATAATAAGGCCTTCGATTGCCGCCACGTGCCCGGTCCCAGAATTGTTTCCCGCGCCGAAAGTACCGATCATCCCCCATTTGATTTTTCCCAAGGACGTCCGGTCGCGCCCCAAGTGTCTGGATAAAAAAGATCGAGAAGAAGATAAGACACGTAGATTCTTTGGATCCTTAATCTTTCGTTATGACGATCATTCAATTTTCACAGCTACTTCCGACAACTACTGGATTACCACGAAATGTTCCATTATAATCGTAAAATATTGACTCGGATCTATTTATCCAGATAGCTTCGAAGCCAATCGCGACGTCCGGTCGCTACGTATTTCCGGAAAGTAATCGTCAGCCCGTCGAGGAGCGAGGCCACGTCGGTAACGAAACGAGGCCTTCGTCCTCGAGCGAAGCTCGCGAGAGCAAATCCGAAAAGAGCGACCGCTTATCCCCGTGAAATTTTTCCGGCGGCCTTATCACCGTTCCCTGCACCCGAATCGCACTTACTCCAAATCTCTATCGAAACCCTAATACTAAAGCCCAAAATAATCTACCTCTCCTGGCCGTAATCTGCCATCTCTGTTTTACTTTTGCTTTTGTCAATCACCCCCCAAACTTAGACGCGAACGCGATCCTCGTCCCGTCGCCGAGCGAGGAGCGCGTGACGCATATTTAATATTAAAAATCAGTTTAAATCACCCCTTATCGCTATTATTACTTATTAGTCGCTATTATTAATTAAAGACAAGTATCCTGCAATCTGTTTGAGTTCCAAACGGGCCGCGGTCGCGCGACCCTGGACGCGAGTTGTCTTTCTCTAAGCGTTGCTCGCGAACGCGATCGCGGTGATGCGGGATCGATCGTTCGGATTCTGCATGCCGGAATACATGTACCTATATGTAAATATATATATATTTTTTATATCAATATATCTTGTCGGTGAATCGTGAGTAATGTCGGTGAGAGAGTAATGCGGAATAATGCCGGTGTCGAGAGAGAAACGCTGTTTCTTTCTTTCTCTCCCCTTTCTATTTCCAGATGTGCTATGCGTTACTGTGTGCTATGCAGGGTATTTCTCCTACGGCGATTCCGCGAGATCGACCAAGTCGATCGAAGTCTCCAACCGTCTCCATCCTTTGCCGGGAGGCATTCGCGAGAGGCCCCCGGTCGTTGGCCGACTTTTATCGGCTCGAATCGTCGCTCCGATCGGCTTGGCCACTCCTCGAGGTTCGCCATCGGTGATAAGAGAAGAACCTCTAACTTCTGCTGCGGAGAAACTCCTGTTGTATGCGTTGCATGCATTCGGCTTTGAAGATCGGGTGCATCTGGATGCCGTTCGCAGAGAGCTGTGCTGCGTTCACGACTGGTCCTGGATTGCGATTGATCGATCAAATGGAAACGAGAGCGTCCTGGCTCGAGCATCTCGTTCGTCTGACTCTTTCTTCCTGTCTCTCTCTCTCTCTCTCTTTCTCTCTCTCTCTTTCTCTCTTGTCTGAGTGTATCCTCGTGGAAAGTCCGATATACTGCGAATCGCGTAGCTGTTACGCGTTAGACGCTCTTTTTATTTTCTTCCTCTTTTTTTAAATACCTTTTCTCGCTCGCAGGCGTGTTCGCCTGAGATTCTGCCGTCTGTGCACTTTTTTCCTCTTGTGATTTCACTCTCGTAAGTGATACGATGCGCGTGTTAATTGTCATTCATCGTCACGCGTTGCTCTGTTAAACTTGCTGAAGAGCGTTCGGCGATATCCTGGCGGGAAACGTCGAATTCTCTGGCGATGTAGCGATACAAAACTGCGTGCGATGAAAGAACGTGACGGAAGATCGGATAAAACTGCGTTTCGCGAGAGTCCTTGGAGACACGTTGACGATGTAAGAACGCGCGTTCGTACAAAGAAAAATGGAGTACTTATTACGTTTCGAGGCTTGTACATTAATTCAAGCGATCTTTTACTGTTTTTTTTTTACGGATTGGGTCTTCCGATTGTTGTTTCTTTATGACGATGAGTTATTCCTGTCTTCTTTTTCGGCGGAATGACGTAAAATTTGACCTTTTTTTTTCGCTCGAACCTCCTATGTTTTTAACTTAATCTGCCGGGATAGTACAATCTTAGCCGAGCTTAGTATAATCTTCACTTTTTACGCGATCTTCGACAGTAAAATACTCTAGAATACTAACATTTAGCAATAAATCGATTTTGTACATTTGTTTGTCGATATCTCTACCAGTAGATTAAGTTATATTCCTCGCCTCTAACTTTTCGCGCGCCCCGCGGGCGCGCGCAATAATTTATAACGTTAAAAATTTTCTTTCTTCTTTAAGTTATTATTATATTAATAATTTCATCTATTCAATCATCATTTGTTATTTTGTTTGATTTGTACATTCTCTTTCTTTCTCTCGAGCGTGCGAGCGGGTTGTCTCTCTCTCTCTCTCCTTTTGTCTTTCTTTTTCTATCTCAGTGTTTTCTGAATGCTTGAGGAATCGGCTGAATAATGTTCCCTTCTTCCGTTTTTTCTTTCCCGATCAAAGAGGCTGCTTCTATTTGCTGTCTTCTGAGTGAAAAGTATGCAAATTCCATCTTTTTTTTTCTCATTTTCATTCTTTTCTCCTAATCTTTTGATCCGAAACTTTTTCTTAAAAAAAAAAGAATAAAACAATTCGTCGCAACGAAAATATCCAAACTGAAAGACCCGATGAACGAGCGAAAGGTGTGAGTTTTCGTATGCGGGGGCACATCGATCTGCCCGCGGGAAGAACGCAGCGATTAACGTTTTCGCACGACTTTGAAATTGACGTACGCATTACGTGTCTATCGAAAGTTTGGAAAAATTTTGAAGTAACATCCGAATGTTCGCCTTTGCGCGCCATTGACCGGCGACACTAAACGTACCAAGGACAGTAAATGGATTCTGTTCCTCTCTCGCCGAAAAATATCGGACGCCGCGTTTTATCCCGGAGCAAAAGCTTCGTTCGCTCAATTTAGAAAGAGATACTCCGAAAGAGGGCGGGTGGGCGATGGTACCCGCCGAAGGCCGGCTCGACGAGGTCTCGACGGAGTCCTCTCCCCGGCGACGACGGGTCTCTGTGATAGGGGCGATTCGCGTGTCTCGCTTCGCGTCGTGCTTCTTCTCTCAAGTGTCCGGACTGTTCCTCCTTCATCGAACTTGAAATTTTGAACATACGGGCCAAAAAAAGTAAATCAAAAAGATGACGCGTGATATGATATTGGTCTCGAAGTAGCGTAAATGATATTCGTCGACCGTGAGAATAAACGAGGGCTTGATTCCGTATTTGCTATCTCCCATTCTGTATCCTTCCCCTTGCTCATTGTCTGCGCGTTCTACTGTAATTGTTCTCTGCATTTTTGCCTCTGTTATCGTTGCATCCTGTTCCGTTCGGCAATCTATTGCTGTGTAGTCACTAGGTTTGCATGCTGTGCGAACGTGTTTCTCTTGTCCCTTGGCACTTCCTTCCGTTTCGCAACTTCTTTCTCCTTTACAAGCTTTAATACAAATCTCTCCCTCTCTCTCTCTCACTACTTCTCCCTCCATCTTTCATCATTTAAATATTTACGCTTGATAAATAACCGCGTGGCACGGGTCTGGGCGAGGGTACTCCTCTACGGTGGTACGACGCGCAAACAGGCCACTCGTATAAAACTACGAGGCCCCTGGACTTGCGGGGTCCCGTCTCGCCGACGGCCTCGCCGGGCAGACCCGTGGCCGCCGCTTCTTCGAAATATATTATTAAATATAATATACAAATTTATATCCGACTAAGAAATCTACTTCACGTCGTAATCTTTTTCCCCCTCCTAAAAGCGAGCGAGCTCATCGCAAAAAGCTGCGCGCCTCATCCTCCCGATTAACTCTTATAATCCTCTCTCTCTCTCTCTATAACGTTAATTTATCCGTTTTCCCGCGAAAATCATTTCATTTTGTCACTCCTCTTTCTCCTTCTCTTATCTTACATTAAAAAAAACTCTCTCTCTCTCTTTATTTTCTCACCTTAATATCGTAAAAATTCATTAAGTTATTAAAAACATCTAACAAAAAAAATTGAAAAAGAAAGATTCACTTGGAGTCTCCCCAACAATGTATCAAAAATAAATCTACGTTTCTCAGACTCGTTTTCCTCTTTTATTCTATTTTCGATTTTTCTTTATCCTTTTCTCTGTTCTCCTTTACTCGTGTGCTAGTTCGGCGCTTCATCCTTGCGCGATGCAGCGGAAAAGAAGAAGACTCGCATTCTCGTCGCGCACTAGATATGTGACTCCTCCATTTTGCTCTCAAGCCGGTCAATTTTCTTCTTATATTCACAAATGTGTGCCGGTTATATTTAGTTTTTATTTATACAAGATTTTTGCTTCCAAGCTTTAGATCTAGAAACAGAGGTAAACATTTAAACCGAGTCTACGAGCTTCTAGGTCCACTTTCATAAACACGAGTTAAAGTTTGACCGAGGTTAAAGGACTGAATTGAGATCTCAACATTTTAAAGAGACAGGAAACGAAGAATGGAAAAAGATATAATATCGTATGTTTAATCAAGTTTTTTTTCAGAAAGGCTACGAATTAAATTCTCAGAGTTTTCTATATGCGAGCGAACTTTATTTTACGCTTAAGCTCATTAGTTTAAGTCTTAACTCTGACTTTTACCTTCTTGCCATATTTAGAAAACCAAGAGCCGGTTATAAACTACGATTAGCATTAATCAACGTTTATGAAAACCCGTTTTCGGTATTTGAAAAAGACTCGGTCAAACTTAATTATAATCAAGGATGATATAATGAAGTTAGATTCATTTAAAAGCTCACATCGATCAATGTTCGCATCTTTCTTGAAATCCGAAGTTCCGAAGAAACAAAAATTGTAAATGACGATTGAAGTTGGCCGACACTTTTGTGGCTTTAAGAACGAATGTTATCGAAAGAGAGCAAAATGCGGATCAATCAGTCGCATATCTAACAATTCAGATCGAAGACGCGCGATGAGATAATGCGCGCCTCCGTTTCTCGCCGCAAAGTCCCGTTCTTATCGATTAACACCCGCGAAATAATATTCGCACACTCCAGTAATCCAATTTCCGGCCTCTTCCGAAAGAAATAAGAGAAAAAAAAGGAATAAAGATCGATTAAGCACACGATGTTACGATCCTCTTTCTTTCGTCCCGTGTCACTTTTAAATCTCGATTATCTTATTTATCCTTAACCTCGTGTATCTTTGTACTAAACGCATACCGAACGCCGAGAGTGTAAATCGGCGGGCCCGTGGGGCCCGTCGTGTCGCCAGACGTGGGTGCCCCGGTTGGGGCTCCACGCGCCGATACCGGTGCCGCCTCGGTTGTGCGCCGACGGGCTCGATGATCGCCGATCGATCGTCAAAGGTTTCATCCCGCATTTTCGCCGGACGACTCCGAATAATTGCCGGAGGGAGAAATGAAATCGGCGTTGGTTCCGCGAGTTCGCCCAAACTTTTTCAGAAAGTTCGTTCAGATCCCGGAGAACGATCGAGCTCCGATCGGCGCGAGACCGTGCGCGGTGTGATTGATTAGTCCGTTGTATTTGTTGAATTTCCTTGGTCATGCTTAACGACCGCTCTGCAGGGTCGGTTTTCTCGACTCCGAATCTGATTTGATTCATCGCGTTCCCCGTCTCGCTGCCTCCGCCTCATCTACTTGCCGCGCGATCGATCGTCTGATGAAACCTCTCTCACTCTCTGTCTCTCTTTCTTCCTTTCAATCTCTATCTCTTTCCCGTACCACTCTAAAAGCGTCACTTCGGAATGTCTTCAGAACTCGACACAGCGACTGTGATTCGCGTATTCGGTCACTAGTATACCAGCTGAAGCAAGGTCGCCTTCGATGGCGCGACATCGTTGTTGGAGAACGACTTGGACGCGAGAAATCACGTCTCGTTTTCTTCTTCTTTCTTTCTCTTCCTTTCGTCCCGCCGGACGTCTCCTCGGATCATCCCCGATCACGAGAGGAACCTCCTGGCTCTTTGCAGCGGGATAATAATGGCCGATTATACGCGCTGCGAGTCGCGATATCGATGCGAGATCGAGATCGTTGCGCTCCGCGGTTCTCCACGCGGTTCTCCGCCGGCCGGTTCTGCGTGCCCCTAACAGCTATAATTTGCAAAAATTACGGGGTCCGCAGGCTCGCCGGGGGATGTCTCGCGGAGGCTCCGTCTCGACGTTCATCTTCCGGGCGACACACCATCGCGGTGAGAGCAAGCGTCGCGATTAAACGTCGCGACACCCGGCTCTCCCTCTCCTCTCCTCCCGTCTCTTGCTTATCTCTCGCGTTAAGCCTGATTCACCCTTACTCTTTTCCTTCGCCTTTCCTCGCCGTTTAACTTCTAATCAGTAGTCAAATTACTTATCAATTAATAATTATTATTCAACACACGCACACTCACACATTATTACATTCATGGTAAAAGTAAAAATCCCTGAAAAGATTTGTCGGTTCACTTTTTGTCCCTTACGTCCCCTCCTTCGCTCGCCGCCTGTCTCTCTTTTGCTTCCTTTGTTTCTCTTTCTCTCTCTCTCTCTCTCTCTCTCTCTCTCTCTCTCTCTCTCTCTCTCTCTACTCTCGCTCTCTTTCTCCTTCTCTCGTTGTTCTTCGTTGCGTACCGACAGTCGCTTTTTCATTCCGTCCATGTGTTTGAGAAACGTCCTTTAGCTCTTTGAAAACGTAGCACAAAACGGTATCCGTGTCGTACCGACAGGGTATTACACGATCGGACTTTCGCCTCTTCTTTCAGTTTCCTCCCTTTTTCGTTCTTCCGTTTCTTCTTCCTTATCATCGTCAATCACTCGTGTCAAGCGACTCGATGTCTCGTCGGTGTTGTCCTCGACATCTTGGTGACTACTCGTCGATTTCCTCTCCCACACTCACGTTTCTGATCCCTCTCTTTCTCTCCCTCTTTCACTCTGGTGGCTCTTGGTGAGGAACTTGAGGCGAATAGAGCGTACACGACGCATTTCACTTCACTAATACGAAATAACTCATAGTCGCTTCTTTGGTATTACGTGCGAGGAGGGGCGGGTTGGGGCGCGGGGGTCGCTTCTATTCTCTTCTCCTCCTGAGGCATCCTGGCTTATGTCTACGACCGGCAACGGGTTCGCCGTTCCGCGGTACACGGTCTCGGTTATTTATTTATTTAAGTCTCGTATTATCCGTATTCAACGTCTCTGAATTGTGTGTGTAAAAAAACTGTACCTAATCTGTGTTTTTATGGCTTTCTTAGTTTTTTTTTTAAGAAAAACCGCTTTCCTCCTGTAGTACTAGCAAGAAGTAAGTAAATAGTATATAGCGATAATAGTAGTAGGTAGGTAGTAGGTAGTAATAATAGTAATAGTTGCAGTAGTAGTAACAGATATAACATAATATGTAATTGTCACTTAACTTCTCTGTATATTATTAATAACTTTAATATTAGATAGACTTTTTCTTCCTTCATTTTTTCATTTTAGATTAATCGGTTTATCGCTTCTCCCGCGCGTTTCACTTTCCTTTATTGTATTAAATCTTTAACCGTAATGCAATGAGGTAATAAGGTTGTGTGTGTTTTTCTTTTTTTCTATTTTTTTTCCCTTAAATCAGTTTGCTTTTTTTTCTCTCGTCGAAGTGTCCTGTTTCATTCGGCGGCGGTTGGTGGTTTCTCGTTAGCGCTGCGAAATTGGGTCGTCGTGCGCGGCTGTGTGTTGTCGCTTCGTCGCCGTCGCGGGGTTGGGGGTGCGCGCGCGCGCGCGCGCGCGGAGGGACGCAGGCGCGACGCGTAGAGCGAGGGGGAAAAACGCCACGGTCCTCGTCAACGAGGACGGGAGTCGACGTGGTTGAGAGTCAGCGATCGCGTACGGGCAGTGTCTGCCTGGGCAGCGCCTGATTCAATAATATACGCTCGGTGCACCTCCGATCGGTCGTGGCCTCTCCGCCCTCCACCTCGCCCACCGTTCCTTGGTGCCACGCGACCCGAGAATCGCAATCGTTTCAACCAGATGCCAATGCGACACTGATCACTCGCGACACGCGCGTCCCCGTTGTCGACAGGGACGCCTTACCTAAGATAAATTAATCATTCGCACGTGCATCGATCGCGATAAACGCGCCTGTGTCGAACCGAACGGAGGGCCCGCGGCCTCGTTGACTCTTCAGATTGACTCGCAACGGTCGAGCCTTGGAGTTAAAATCTTTGGAATTAGATATTCATCATTCGAATTCTCAGAATTAACTCTCCGAATTGTGGACTCGCCGAGCACTCCTGAGAATTCCCACTGCGATTCGCCGAGTTAGAACTCGTGGACTCGAACTGGTCCACGGAGCCTGAGCTCCGACAGGAACTGTTACTACCCAAGGATTATCTCGCAGTGTCGGGGAGTCCGCTACCCTCGTTGTTGGATCTCGGATCGAGTTAATTCTCAGAACGTTGCCGCGCGTCTTCCCGTCGCGATCTGCGCGTCGCGCACCCTCGTTCGAAAACCCTCCCCGTCGGGGAGGGTCGCGCGCGTCCCGCGAGAGGAGGAGGTCGCGATAAGCTCAGCCTCTCGACGAGAGAGAATGTCAAAGCGACGACGAGGCCACTCCGGCGAATGAAGCGGATGGGCGTTTGTGGCGTCGGTCCGCGTCAGGTCGGTGTCATCGATGTTAATGTTACTGCGGCGATGATGGCGGCTGCGGCTGTTGTTGCTGCTGCTGCTGCTGCTGCTGTTGGCTCGACGGCGAGCCGGCGGACTGCTGTTGGGAGCTGGACTGCGACGTCGTGCCGCCCTGGGAAGTGGCACTGCCATCTCTTTTAGAACGGGAGGCACCCTCCTGGCTGCTACCGCGACCGGCGCGGGTGCCAGTACCACCGGTTCCACCGGGCGTGCCCGATTGCAATACCATCGCCCGGATTCTTCTCTGTGCCGACTGCAAGAAAATATTTATATCAATATTCTTGTCGTGCTAAATTAATTATATTCATAAAGAACACACTTCACCCCCTTTTAATAAGAAAATTGTCTATGGATTAGCAACTTTCTAGTGCGCCAGTGATTAGTTATTTCTTTCAGTGAATTTAAAAACAAAATTAATAAGATTATTTATATAAGTATTTCATGACAGGCTAATCTGATGTATAAATAAAGATTAAGTATTTAAGTATCCATTTATAAAAGTTATTTGAAAAGCCAGTCTTACCTGAACAGAGAAGAAGGGACCGATTATGTGGACAGTTGTCTCCTCTTCGGCTGAAGGAGGAGTCGCTTGCTGTTCTGACAATTTAATAACGCTACCGGTCACGCGCTGTAGCTCCCTCACATTTTGTCCACCTTTGCCGATGATTCGGCCAACCTGAGTACTGGGCACGAGGATCTCGATGGTCAGTCTAACGTCTTCAGTGCCGGAGACGTATCCCTCCTCCCGCATCTTTTCGAAGATCAAATACTGGGCCTGAAATCGTAGCAGTGATAATGTATAAACGACGTATAGTGATTTTGATAATATACAAAATTAAATTCCTTAGTCATCTCGGAAATGAATTAGTATGAAACAACGGAAGGAGGGAAGAAAGATGTCGAAGGGTCAAACGGGGCCGATTCTCGCATGCTTTTGGTTCGACGAGATCGGTACGGGGCCCTTTCTTTAGTATTCCTGCTAGTATAAGTTGATGCATAGGTGACAACATTCAACAATTAGAAGCAGGGTAACCGCGAACGCACTATTGTGGACTTTAGAGTATTACACAATCTTTCCCACAGATGAACGGAGTTGGACTCACGACCTTTAGCAACGGTAGACTGATGCGATACCTATATGCCAATATAGTATCGACATTATGCGGATATTAAAACTCTTTAGACATTACTTTAGTATTATTAACAAAAGGCAGCGTCATAATTTACGTATTCAAGATGTGTTTCTTGTGATCCTAATGCGCAAAATCGCCGATCTAAACATTCGTGTGTGAAACTGAAGAAGTTACGAATCTCACTGACTGAGAGACCAAGGACTGAGTAACAAGGACGATCGCGCTTACCTTCCACTGAGATTCCGGGGAGCCGACGATGGTGACCTTCCTCTCAGTCTGTTGCTCGGCCGGCTTATCTTGTTCAAGAGGAGCGATCTTCACGCTTGCGCCGGAGAACCTGATTATGTTGCGGATGTGGGAGCCCTTGGTGCCGATGATGGCGCCTACGCTGTTGTTGGGAATGTAGAGAAAAGTCGTCTCCTGGGTGTCGCTGGCGGGGACGCCCTGTTGAGTAGGCAGGCTGCTCTGGTAGGGATACGGGGCGGGTCCCGAACCGTAGAGGCCGGGTCCGCGGGAGCTGTAGCCCATGCCGGCGGTGGACATCATGGCCATCGGGTGCAGGCCGGGGAACATCATGCTTTGAGGCTGGCGAGGATAATGATCATATCGATTAGAAGTCTCGTCGCGTTGCGCAACGTCGCTCTACTCGCGCTGGACCTTGACAAGGCCGACATTCAAATTCTTTCTGGGTCAATTGAAAGCTTGACGAAAGAGTTTGCTCGCCATTCCAATTTTTTTATAGCAAATATTTAATTAAAAGTTTTAAATTAATAATTTTAAATAGAGATTTGATGTAACAGTTACAAGTTATTATTGAAATACGTGTGAACGTGTTTGCATTTACATTTTTACAATTCTTTTCGTGTTTATATCTTTCCTACATAGTTTTGTTTAATTAACGGGAGAATTCCAGGGGAAATTATGTTTCGTTGTGCTAAGAAAAGACGAGGAACGTGCGACGGAACTTACAGCCATGGCCTGCAGATCGTTTTCGTAGCTCTGGCGCAACTTGCTGGAGATCATGGACTCGGCTTTGCTCATGTTATCGATCGTGCCCTTAACCGTGATGATGCGCTCGAGGTTGAAGCTATTGATGTCGTTGATACTGCTGACGGTGATCTTTGTATCGGTGTCCTGCATGATTCTCTTGATTGTGTTACCGCCCTTACCGATAATCCGACCGATGAGATTGTTGTGCGCGAGGATCTTCAGGGTGATCTCACTGTCGACAAGCAACGTAATAGTATAATTAACGTCGCCATTCAATTACCGGGGTGAGACAGCGATTCGATCGAACGACGTAAATTGAAAACTGTGCTTATATTGAGATCCATATGACCGTGAAAGTCAGTGTGCTGAAGTCGAATTAACGGTGCTTGGAAAAAGGAGCTTAAAATTTATTATTATATTTAATTATTTTAATAATATAGCTAATATAATATTTTTGATATAAACATATTTATATCTAATATCTGTCCGACGATGTATCGATTTAATTTCGAAAAGGACTCGAAAGCGACTCGCGAGACCGTACCCCTTGTTCGTATTGTTGGCCTCCTGCTGCATGACTTCCAGGATTTTCTTGCAGGCGTTGGTGCAGTTCTCGGGGTTGCCGTAGATGGTGATAGCCTTCTCCAGAGAGCCGACGTTATCTTTGCGGTGTACATCGACCCTTGCACGCGTCATCTGCGTGATCTGCCGTATGGTAGAGCCCTGTCGGCCGATTATCGCGCCCACCATATCGGACTGGACCAAGATGCGCAGCGGAAAGTCGGTTTGCCGCCCAGAACCCGGCAGCCCAGAGAAGACTGTGCCGCCGCCGCGCTGGCTGCGGCCCCTGCGTCGGCTCTCCGCCGAGGACATCTCCACTTTCAGCGGATTGCCGTCGAAATCGTAGCCATTTAACTGGTTCACAGCCCTGCGGAAAGAGATAGATCGTTGAGCGTGCCATCACCCGCGAATTCCTAAAGTTCTAACGCGAATGTCTACGAATGCGAGCGTGCCGATTACGTACTGCTGTACTTGCTCTTGCGTCTCATAGCTGATGAGCAAGCTCTGTGTATTTGGGTCCCGCGACGGCACTTTCTCGATGTTCTGGACCTGGCCGTAATTGGAGAACAGCAGGTCCAGTTCCTCTACTCGTATCTGAGCCGGTAGATTGCTCACGAGGACCTTGGCGACCCCGCTACTGCTGGAAAACAGGAAAATCCAGGATTAGGCGACATGTACGAACAGATAGAAGTAACACGGCACTGAGCAAACAATATTTTATATTACAACGTAACACACGCGCGCGCGCGGTTCTCAACTAATATCCGATAAAGATGTTAATATCGTTAGGAGCAACGTAACGAGTGTAAAAGATACTCCAGTACCGCATTGTGCTTATCTCTTGCATCAATTCCAATTGGTCCTGACTAAGTAGAGATTGTAAGTGAAGGAAGAGAGCGGCCATGTAAGTGACAAACTCGAACGCGACTGACAGAATTACACGGCAGCAAGCAAGATTCCAACGGTAATCGCCGATAAACTTTGAAAGCCGAACTGTAACCCTGGCGGGGAGTCGTCGGCTGTTTACAATACATCGCGTTTATGTTGTTGCCTTACAACATAACGAAATACATCCGTTGACGCGTATCGCCATCGGATAATATTAATATCAAGCTTTGTATGCTTATCAAGGTATTTATATATTTATTTGTTATTATAAATTAGTTTATTATTCTAAAACTAATTGTACACACGAACATTATAGTATTGGACAATAGGTCGGACAAATATTACGGTATTTCACAACGGATGAGAAACGAAATACGTACGAAATGAGGTAAACGAAATTTCACGCGTTAAATAATGATCGTATAGAATATACAGAATGTACAGGAATATTTTTTCCCTGAGGAAAAACGTTTCTTTGGAAACTCGATTGGGTATCGTCTCTTTAATGTCCGATTTGAGCAATGAAGAAACTTGGTTTCACGGAAGATTTTGTGTATTTACTGGATCCTCTTGCCTCTTTACCGTTTACATCTTTTCTGACGATTAATCCTAGAATTAATTCTTATTGTTTATTAATTCTTAACTTCTCGTTGCTCCAGTACATCGTGCATCATGACTGATAGTTTGGAATCAATAGAAAGGATAATTATTATCACAAAGATCCTCTGAGGATCTTGGATGACATATCGAAACAAATATTTCTGCGCGAGGTGCGGTTAACGCGGCGCGGTTAAATTTCATTTTAGCCGGCTCTGCGTACTTTGTTCGAGCTTGCACGAGCGTGAACTGGTGCTTGCGCGTTTAGGTGCATCGGCGCGGCCGCCACGGCGACATGAATGAACCAAACGGCAAGTAAGAAGAGTACGCGGAGCGTGAAGAACAAAAAGGAGGGTGGAACGACCGAGGGAGCGACTCTCACTTTCGTACGTATCGATTTTTCAGCGGGCCGACCCACTCTCATCGACGATGAGCCGCGGCGAGCTTTCGAGCAACCTTGAAGAAGACGCGGTGGACGATTGTCCAGCGCCTGCCCGGCTCCTAGGGTTAACTCCATGTACTTTCGTGACACAGGATGGATCGCGCGATCGACCTTGCGTAACCTGGATTAGCTACGAATATATGTATTAACGACTCATAACTGACTATAATTTCTTTGTCCTTTAATTTTACACTAATGACTGCGTAATTCTCTGCTAAAATTCAACTTGTAAATCCATCCATGCGTTAAGGTTGACGATAATTTTTATGTCCTTTAATTGGCTACTAACGACTGCGTAATTCTATGTAGACATTTAACTTGCGAATCCATCCATGTATGTATTAAATCGAACTTATCTGTTTTATACTGAGGACGGTCCATTAAGGACCGAAACGTTTATATGCTTTTATAATTAAAATTATTTTAGTGGACACTATAACCTTGTTCAGGCTCTGAGCCCCCTTTTTATTACTTGATTTCATCACACGAGCCACTGTTATGAATATGTTTCTTGTTAAATGTAATAGATCACAAGTCGGGAAATAACAGTCAAGGTACTTATCGTGGAAATGTTCGGAAGAGATTCCAATCGGAATTATTCCATTTCCCCTAGAAAAACACAATAGAAGTCTAGGAAATAGTTGAACAATTCCGAACATTTCCACGATAGGTCGAAATTAAAATTCCGCAACGACTGGTCGAGAAACAGCGCACTTCTAAATGCTATCGAATGTTTCCTCATTGAGAAAGTTCTACATACATTTCGACACGCTTGTATGTACGTGCTCCGTAACTGCATTGTTGAGACAAATTGGAAACGTCTATTAAAAATAAATGTAGGCTGACGTTCCGACATTGACGTGTCGAGAATTTGTATTTTTGTTTCTGCATAATTCATTGGGAGCGACGTCAATGATGTTTACTGTTTTCTTGAAATATAATATATCAAATTGAAGATCTCTCTCTTCGTGTATTGTAAAAATAATTTATGAAGGAAGCGAAATGTGCTCGATACACGCAAGATGCATCGTCCGGCTGCGATGCACTTACGTGCAATGAGGGGTCATTCCATATTAATATTATAATTCCCGTTGAATTCATGAGCAACCGCGGTGGCATGAATTTATTTATTCAATCGACAAATTGAGGCTCGATAGTGTTGCAATATCGATTTTCACTCGTTTAATTCGCGAAAGTAACGCTCGTAAGTAAAGTGCGTGCAACCATGTCAGACAAAAATGCAGCGACAAGAGAACTAGTGCGGGATATCAAAGTTCATTCGCATCTTTCCTAATCAAATTTATTAATAATTGAGGATCCAAACATTTTCTCTACCTCTTCAAGCCGTGAAAAAAATCTCAGAGACCTGGAAAATATATTTATTACTAATCACGCAAGTAGAATTATATTTGGAATGAACTTCTCTTAAATACCGTTTCTGAGGCGAACCTTTTAGATGTGTATTAGACTTACATTCAGGCTAAAACTATATTACTGAGGAAAACCAACGACAAATTAAGCGCGCATTCGCAAAACTAAGGAATAAAAAGGGGTACAGAAGGGGTGGAGGAGACAAGGATGCACTAAATGCGCGGGCGCTCGTATACGCGAGAGAGAGAGAGAGGGGGGGGGGGAGAACGGGAGAGATGCAAGCGGCGAGCAACGCGGGGGTGGCCTTTGTTTCGCGGACTTCCCTTTGGGGGATTTTCGGCGGTATCCATAATAAAGCGCGAAGAGTGCGTGCACCGGCTGCCTCGTGGTTCCCACGGCCCACCACCCACCGGAGGACTCCCTGCCCCCCCCTTCCCTTGGACCGTCCTCTCCCTCCCTTCAACCCTTTTGCACGCACGTGTGACTCGTCGGCGATTTCGTCGGGTCACCTTTAACGAAAGGCGGCGAGTTTTCGCGAGGCTAGGGAGACGAAAGGAGGACGAGCGGCAAGAGGGGGAGAGGGCATCGGGAGGGAGGGAGGGAGGGAACGAGAGAAAGAGAAAGAGAGGAAGAGGGAAGGAGAGCCTTTGCGGACAGGGATGGATCGCGGCGGGATCACCCCCGTGGAAGAGCTTTTGATGTCCCGGCCTAAGACACCTTTTTTTCGGCCACTCTTTTTCTTCCATCCGTCCCACTCTCTCTCTCTCTCTCTGGCCGCCCTCGTGGTTTTTTCTGCCGTTTAACGAGCCGCTGGAGCGAGCACGGTGGTCGAAGTGCTGAAGGGAAAGGAGAGGTGGGAATGAAGAATGGATATAGAAAGCGCGCGGGCGAATCGACCGAAAATTTTGATAATGTCGCTAACGCGATGCGGACAAAGGATCGTCTCGCGAAGGGAATCGAGGAATTGCTGTTTTTGAACAATAGCGTTATATCGGCACACTCGCGACGCAGCGAACCAATTTCTCGATGGCGCGGTTTTGATAAGCCGCGGGTGGTCTCCGGTTGTAATTTGCTCCTTTCGAGAAAACCTTTCGAGATTCTCAGGACTGAAGCGGGACCGCGTGCGCTCGGGGATCTTTCAAGAGCGAAACAAGGAAATGAATTGGGCGATTGCGTATATAAATACAGCCCTGCATGAAGAACCGTCGACGTCGTCGACTTGCGCCGTCCGGACGCACGGCGCCAAAATCGATCTTGAAAAGGGAAAGTGCTAGCGGCGTGACTTCACACACACACACACGAACGCGCGTGCGCGCACGCCCGCGCACACGAGAAAAACCGCCGCGTGGAAGCGGCCGCTGGCCAAGGGCGTTCACATATTAAAATCCAGGAAGTCCCCGCAGTACGGCACCCCGTCCCTTTGTCATTCTTGTCAGAACGAGACCGACGCGTTACGTACAAAAAGCGACGACTCGAGATGAAACATCTCTGCTGACATCTTCACCGCCGAAATTAGAAATTTCTTTTATCTTGTCCGCCGATACATTGTGGGCTACAATATACGTACAGAGAGAAAGAGAAAAGGTAAGGTACATTCTGTCAATTGCTCGGTTAATAAGCTATTAGGAGCCACTTAATGAATAAGTTTCTTGAGTAAAGTAATATTTTTTTGGATAAGATATTTTTTTATCAATGCACTAATGGCCAGTGGGCATTACTTTATCTTATTTGCCGTGTTTTATCTTATTTTATCTTTATAATGCCCCAAAAATGCCTAGTAATGCCGCAAATCTGTACACCACGATGCCCTTAGCGGTTTTCCCCTCGATTTTTCCTACTGGATTGTTTAAGCGAAAGCAGTTCAGAATTTAAGCCAACGGCACACGATACTATTTTTCCTGCTGGATTACTTGCGAGAGCCAATCGGGAAGTAGAGTTTTCGATCAGGTGACTTGAGGCTAAATCCTAATTGGCTCTCGTAAACAATCCAGTAGGAAAAATAGTATCGTATGCCGTTGGCTTAAGATTAAGCTCTTCTCGGGGTGCCGTTGGCAGGCATTTCTCACATATATCTTTCACGGATGAATTCATACGACGACTTTATCTGTTCGAAAAATTTCAACGGTGGCTCTTACAGCGTTAGAATTATTCTTCCAAGTGATAGATTCGGTTGTTGACTGATATTTACTAAAGAATTACGTGTCTTAGGTGGATCAGTGGATCCAATAAGTTTCCAAAGTATTTGTGCTTTAACGAGTTACCGATCTTTTTTCTTTTAGAAACAGAAGGACACGTCGGTCTAACGCGACATCGCTCGAGAACCGTCTAAACGGTATCTGAAAGCTGGTCCCATATGTCTCGGAGGGCGGGAGGACACGTCGTTGCGCGATTCGACATGAGGATCGTGTGTAGGTAGGATACCTGCGCGACCGCGTGGCACGTGCGTCGCTTTCTAGTTACGCCTGCGTGTGCGTGACGCACGCACGTGCGCAACGGCGCCGGCCGAGACGCCACACACGACGATGCCTCAGGGCAAATTTTAGAGGGAGAACCTCCCGGCTTCGTTATTATTATTCAACAGCCGATAGATTGTAATATGTTAGTAACGAAAATTTATTGTAACAACTGTGTCTCCGTTAAAAAAAATATTTTACAGCCACGCAGTTAAATATACAGCGAATTCGATTGCTCGCACTGAGTGCGCACTGAGTGCACACTGAGGCCAGTTTATAGTCAATTTTTATATTTAACTTTGTCTTAAATACGTGTTCAAAGAGTATTTAGCCAAAAAATGATCCTTATGACTGTTATACAGATCATTTTATTGACTACGAAGTATTTCAAGAAATATTTAAGACGATTCTTAAATATAAAACTTGACTGTAAACAAGCCTTAGTGTGCACTCAGTGCGCACTAGAGCAAGCAACTAAATTCGCTATTAGAAACGCATTAATATGCCTCACGGTTATTGCACATGCTATATATATAGTTTCGAACGAGGGGGAAACCGCTGAGGGCATTGTGGTGTACAGATTTGCGGCATTACTGGGCATTACTAGGCATTTTTTGGGCATTAGGCCTTGCTGGGCATTATAAAATAAGATAAAATAAAATAAAACAAGATAATAAGATAAAGTAATGCCCACTGGGCATTAGTGGGCATTGGTGTACAAGATTTTGGTCAGCGGTTTCCCCCTCGACTTCGAAATAAAAATGATTAGAAAATAATGAGCGAATAAGCGTCGAAAGGGGAGACAATTAAGAGAAATTCAAGACGCAAGTCGATGTATTTGGTACGATTCGTATTTTGTATTTGGGACGGAGGGATGATGTAAATTTTCAATTGTCCAAATATCGAAGAGCTGACGCGAGCGAACGCATTCCAAGGGAGGATCTATGCATTTTAATCGCAACGATAGCGTCATATCGGTATGTGGAAAAGCAAAGACCGATGTCTCCGCGCCGTCTTATCTGCGGATAAGGTAGATAGATAAGATAAACGTGCAACAGGGGGTTGTTAATATTGACACTGTAGCGGCCAAGCTCTAGCTAGAGCCGCCACCCTATTTCCACAGCGTCGACGGTGTGTATTTGCGGCAAACCGCCGTGCGTCAGCCAACTTCCAGTAATTTTTCCGCGATAAGCTCGCGTATGGAAAGAGTTGGTACCCCGGTACAGGAAACCGACGTGCGTCACCGGATATCGAATTAAGGGTATCGCGAAATGCATAATGCGGCGAGAGTGTAGTAATATGCCAACAATCGGCCGGCAGAAATGAGCGACGACCCTTGCATAATCCTATTTTTCGCATAAAAATTCGCCAACTTTACTACCAACTAGAAATTGACCTTTAATATGATTGAAGAGGGATCAACGAACGAACGTTCTCGCCCGCAGCGAATGTTTTCGCATTCAAAACTCGGAGTTACGAGGAAACTCTCATATAAAGGCACAGATTAAGCGACTAAAATAATTTAAAAGTAACGTATTTATTTAATTATTTAAAATAATAGGTATGTAATAGTGTTCGTCTATCATTGGCCCTAGACTTCTTTATTATTGTTTATACATTTAAACAAGCGAGGCAAACGATGGAAATTAAATTGCGTAATACAATGCTACAGGAAGGAGATGTTGCAGGAATATTATGATAATTTTCATACAATCGGTTTTGAAACTCATTATTCTTCTACATATCGTCACTAAAAGAGAAATGCGATTTTTTTGGTTCAAGATTAAAGTTCACATGCATTTCTATTTTATTAAAATACGCGTTTGCTAGTTGTTGGCTTTCGTGTCAAAAGAGTAAAATGTCATGGTAGCTTTAGCAGCTAATTTGGTTGAAAATCTCAAAGTGTCCTTCTAGTGTCAAAGCAACGATAAGAATTAATCCGATTCAGTTTTACATGAGCGCAATGACGATTGCACGATGCAATATTGCGAAACTGACTGTCGCACAAAAATTTAAGGCGCTACACAACTATATGAAAAATGTCTCTCTTCTGGGCTATCTCACGTGTAATATTACATCACTTTCATGCAGTGACGTCAATGTAGAAAAGACTATTCGCTCGTTCTACAGAGCAAATAGTCGGCCTCGTCGAGACTCTTAACAGCGTGTGGTCATGGACTGCGAAATTTCACGAATGCAAATCAGATAAACAACTTTCATTCCTGGAGTGGAGAAACAGCTTAGAAGTTATGGTGGCGCGCGATAACATATCGAGACGACGCACGCGCGTTTAGAAAAATACGAGAACCGGGTCCGAAACATTTTTATATTTTTTAATTATTTTCAATAATATCGCGATTGAGATGTTATATAAAACAGTAATCATTAATAATAAAATAGAAAGAGAAAAGAAAGACAGTAAAGAGCCGACGCAGGATGTTAGATGCGGCATACAACAGTTTAATGTATAATAACGTTCATAATGGTCAAACGTTTCGATCAACTAATGTGATACTTTACAATGACGTAAGGTGGAGTGGGGTAAAACTGAGCCAGAAATTGTAAAGTTTACTTTAAACTGATGTATTTTCTATCTATTCCACTAAAACCTAATAATCTTAGTGTTTTTATTTAGCGCATGGTTTATTCTTTAAGTTGCATTAATTTGGATTAAAAATAACTTCTGAAACTTATGATTTTCTTAATAAATTAAAAACGGTGCTGCTAGGGCGGACTTGCCTCGGAACTGGGGCAAAACTGCACCTACCTGTTTAAAAATTATTGAATCTTATTTCCTTATATTATGGGGCAAAAGCGGAATTATTATGGAAACACCATGAACTTTCTCGAACGAGTTAAACGAGGGGAATCACAGAATACATGGCGGCCACTTATGTTGATCATTGAATACTAACCAAAGGAAGATTTCTACCTTACAGTTGGTACAATGCAACGTATATTCGAATAAATAAGGGCCTAGTGCGGATTTGCCCCGTGTACGGATTTACCCCACTGCACCTTATACCAAAATGATTAACTTTTGTATTCCGCATCTAACATCCTGCGTCGGCTCTTACTGCCTTTCTTTTCTCTTTCTGTTTTATTGTTTATTGTCAGAGCCCTTGGACTATTTTCGTTCAGTAATCATTAATGTCAAATTCAATCGTCTTTTTACGCGTACAATAGTGAAAATATCGTCATGATTAATTCAAGATATTCTACATTTTTTAAAACAATTTTTCTTTTCGTTACAAAGGAGGGATTGTCTCTCAAATGAGAGCGAACAGCGACAACAATAATCAAAGCGGAAAAGCAGCAGGAATTTACGGCGATAAATTAATTCTTACATTGTCGAGGGGGCGTAAATGTACCGCTAAATGTACGACGGGTGCATCGACACGATTGTCGGCAAATTGTAGGATACGATAACGACGTCACGGCATTACTTGGAGATAAAAAAAAGGAGGAGATAGAGGAGAACGCAACAAGAGAAGAGCGCGCGGTAAGAATGTAAGAGATAACGAGCGGCGCGGCGGTGATATCAGAAGCAGGAATTGCATAACGTTTGCGAGTAATTGCGAGCATCTGAGAGCGGCGTGTCACATGTCGCGAGCACGGACATTGTTCGCGCTCAATTATTATTGCTTTACAATTACGACATATTAACGCGGCGCGGCGCGATAATCTCATTTAACTCTTCACGCCGGCGCGGTGGGAAAATTGCACAGCCAGAACGACTTATACGTTACCCAATGCATGTTGTATGGAAAAATACCAGGCTAGATATGCATAGCTTAGTTGTTTATAGACTCTCCCGCGCTATAGATAAAGTATAACGATAAAGTAGTGAAGTATAGATAAAGTATAACGACTCGCTGTCTGGAAAAACGTGAGTTCGCACATTTGCACCGTCGCGCAAAAAGTTGAAGAGATGAGAGATGGGAGTAAAAACAGAAATGAGGAAACGCACACATACACGTGTTTTTTCTCTGCAAAATAATAATGCACTGAAAAAAAACAGTTGTCGACGAATGACTGAATGTGCTTGGTACTTTTGTAGTTCAAATATATGCACGTATATGTTTTCAACATATTTACGTCACGATTATCGAAACGTATTTTTTTTAATTGACAAATATTTTTGTCAATTAATAAATATTTGCTTGGCAGCTCGTTGCGCGCAGCTGAATCAAGAAATATGTTTTTGAGTCGACGCTTCCTTCTCTCGGTGCAGAAACAGTGCTTCGCGCCGAGGTAACAGTTTACAGAATATTAATGCAAGCCTCGCGATCGCCGGCCTTTCGCCGTCAACATCCCAAGTGCCAATGCACTACAATTATACATAAAAAAATTAGCGATAGCCGTTCGTCTCGCCGTTTCTTCGCGGGCGAAGAGCGTCCGCCGTTGCGCGAGTCATTTCCGAGAAAACGCCCTCGGCTCGAAATAGTCCGAAAGCCGCGTCAGTCTGTTTACCAAAATGACTTGACATTCCGGCCGACTAGAGTCACGCGCGACTCCGATTGCGATTTCCGATCGGCGCGGGAGATCCGCGCAGCGAGGTGGACGTCACGCGACCGCGGTGTCAGCGACCGACGTCACTCGCGGTGCACCAAGCGGTGACAGTGGGCATTGGAAACGGTGACTCAGCGTTGGAATTATTAACGGATAGCTGCCGTAGTACCCTACGTTCATTCAGCGGCGCCAGGGAGCGAGCTCCTCGCGGAAACCTCGGTCGCTTCGCGACGAAGGGACCTACGTTCCGTATTTTTTCTCTCTCTCGTATGAAAAAAGAATCAACGAGGTGCGCGCGAGGAAGATCAAAGCGCGAATCTTCGGCCGGTATTCATAGTCCGTTCTTATATTTAAGATCATCTTAAGTATACTCTTAGGGTTTCACAAACGTTGGTTAACTGCTAACCAAAGGTTAATTGATCCGCTGACTCTTCTTAAATAATAAGATGAAAAAAGACAGGGAGTCGACTGAACCCTAGTTAACAGTTAACCGATGTTTGTGAAACTGGCCCTTAATGTGTTTTTAACCAATCACGGAGCCGTAGTGGCCTCTTAAGGCAACACTTAAGATGATTTTGAAATAAAAATCGACTATGAATGCCGGCCGTCGACCGCAACACACTGGCTGGATCTACAATAGACGCAGCAACTCGCAAGCCGCAATCGACCAATCAAAGTCAAATATGAGAGTGCACTGCCGACAACTCGAATCGGCGCGCAGTTTAAAGTCGAAAAATAGACGCGAAGATGTTATCTTTATACTGTTATTCCGACAAATAGTACCACATGCCTCAATCGTCGAAATAGCTCCAGGTTCAAACCCTGGCCAAGGTAATATTTTTCGCAATAAATTTTCTGTATTAAAACACTGGCTGGTTAATGCCGACTAAAAAGCTTCATTGTTGTCATCTATTGCTGGCAACTTAAAGAGAGATTTCTAAGTATGAGAAGAATAATCGACCGCCATCGGCCGATCTCTCGCGACTTGCCGCGTCTATTGTAGATCCAGACCTAAAGTGTTAAACCACCGCTGCCGATTTCGCCGTACGGCACCATAGGTGCTCGTTCGATTGCGGGGTTCTTTTACGGGGATTTCTGTCCCACGCGCTTGGATCTCGAAGAGGAAAGGGTACCGAATGCGACTGTTTGCGCTCGATATCGCGCGTTACGGCCGCTCCGGCGGACGGCAAGGAAACGATCGATACGAAAGGTACACATGGATAAATGCGGACACACGTGCACGCCTTTAGACATATACATATATTAAACGGTTAGGTATAACGACCCGGCCCCGTGTTCGATCGCGCGAAACGCCGTTTCGACGCCGATAAACCCTCTTTTTCCTTCTCTCTCTCTCTCTCTCTCACTCTCTCTTCGTCCTTTTTCGCCGCGGCGCCTTCTTCCTTTTTGAGAGCTTCCGTGAGAAAGCGGCGGATGGCCACGGCGATTCAGGCGTGTAATGGAGAGCGATTTTCTGTACGAGATGCACTGACTCTGGTCGATCGAGCTCATCGATGGGTGCCTTGGCGTCTCGGCCCTGTCGGACCATCCCATTTCACGAGGTAGAAGTTAATTCTATGTTTATATGCCAATTGTGACGCTCTGCAATCACGTTAACTGCTGTCGTCTCACTGCCCTCTTTGATAAACGCCACCGGCGAGAGACATTTTAATGCGATTCCGCCACCCTCCGATTATCGAAGCTAAATTAAATCGCGCTGACTCGTTTTCCATTTGCTAAGAGCCATGAATCTTGAAGCACGAGTGGGAACTGACAATTGAAGATTAGAGATTACGACGAGTGCCCGTAAAGTTGCTCTCAGACCGGATTTTGTCGATTGTAAAAACAATACAATTGAATGCGTATACATATATTAATTGACGTTGAATTTATCTTTTTTTACGAGTGTAATTACTTCGATTCAATGCGGACAAACGTATGTACTTGAACTAAAGAAATACCATCAACTAAATATATTTTCATTCGTCAAGAACTTACATTTCTCAGTACTTCATTTCGCAAAGGGAAAACACGTGTGTGTATTTTCTCATTTTCTTTACTCGCATCTTTTTAACTTCCGAGGGGTGAACCGCTGAGGGCATTGTGGTGTACAGATTTACGGCATTACTGGGCATTACTAGGCATTGTTTGGGCATTAGGCCTTGCTGGGGCATTATAAAGATATAATAAGATAGAATAAGATAAAACAAAGTAAATAACATAAAATAAGATAATAAGATCAAGTAATGCCCATTGGACATTAGTGGGCATTGGTGTACAAGATTTGGGTCGGCTCGTCCCTTACGGAAAAAACACTCAAGTTTTGAGTGTTAACACCCAGATTTAAATATTTACACCTAAATTTGAGAGTAAATTTGGACAATCGAGTGTTAGCAGTCAAAACTTGAGTGGTTTTTCCGTAAGGGGTTAACTTCCTACGCGAGTGTCTCTGCAGAGGTTCATGATGACATGATTGAAAGGCAGCCGACTTATTACCCGTGTGAACTTGGCATCCGACTTTAATGGAGAAAAAATGTTTTTATATGCATTCGAAAGAGACACTCATTGTCAGAGTGAAATCGGTCTGGTATTTACGCCGGGGGATCCCAGTTTCGCGTATAATACCGCGACCGGCCTCGATGCAGAGACCGCTAAACGGTAGCCTTTATTTTTAACTTCACATCCAGAGTCCGGCAGTTGGCCGACGCCATGAAACAAAAGCGCGCGTTTATTTGAGCTCAATACTATCGAGCTGTCGTCTCTCGCGAGCGGCCGGACACGGATCGAATCGGACCCGATCGTTCGGTTTTTGCCGGAAGGCCTGACCTGGTTGCGCTAAAACTTCGGATACACCCGCCGCGTCCAACTCTTTCAGTGTCCCCCCACCCACCCTACGTCTTTTTCTTCGTTTGTAACGTGCAAACGTATGTTTTTATCAGCTCATCGACGTGTTCTGACCGCGACTCGTGTATCGTTTACCGGCACCTAAAGTGAATTAGTTTACGGAAAAAGAAACCGGGTCGTTGTGTTCGATTTGGTCGAAACAGACATGTTTTATATTGTATTTTCAAAATTCGATGGGATCAGAGAAAGGAATTTCTAAACGAAGACTACGATCACGTGATTTTCCGGGTAAATGTTGAAAGCAAATTCCCCCCGCGTGCTAATCGTCTTGCAACGCGAAAGAGATTTTCAATTTGGAAAATGTCCGATGAAGTGAAGATAATTTGCGGGAGGCGATTTTTCAAAAGAGTTAAAGCGCCCGCGCTGAAAGAATGCAATTCGTGCATATCGCGCATGGCGCTCGACGAGACCATCGATTGAGAAGTATATTACAAAGTCCTTATTACAAGGCTGCTCGGCGATCTGCACCTTTTTGTTCACGTGTCATGCGGGAAAAATAATTCTCTGATGGATCATCCGATAGATCGCGTGTGTATGTGTGCTTTTACGTTAACGAGCCGCGAGGCTTCCGAACAAAAGGGCATCGATTATATTACAAGATCACGTCATACTGCGCGCCGGCGGTACGGCGATTATGTCACGGCGATTAGGCGCGTATCAAAAACACGCGCGCATACCGCCGCGGTATATCTTCCCCTCCCTCCACCTTTCTCTCTCGGATGTTTATTATGCCGCAGTTATTTTGTGATAGCGGCCGCTTAACGGCACACACAGCGCTGTACTAATTTACGTGACCGCCGAGCGGCCTAGACGCTCTCGAAAGATCACGGATATAAATTTTCTTTCGACACAGTAAAATGCACTTCGTAAAGGTCTCCTGTCTCTCCGCTCACGAAACGGAGAGAGAAAATTAATAAGCGTCGTCGGGCCCGCGTTGAAGTCATCGTAACGGGATTTATGCTCGTTTTTATTGTCTCTCTTTTGCCGCAATGTGAATCGTTAATTTGTTTTCATTGCGCAATTGTATCGAGACGCGAGGAGCGATTTTGGGCACGTATAACGTTTCGAGGCTATCCATTTTGGCACCGTTCTTCCTTATCCTCGTTCATACATATGTAATATGCGAAGGTTTGTGGATATATACTTGATAAATTAATCGGCGCCGCGAAATATTAAAAAGTTTATAAGCGAGAAATTGGCGAGCGTGAATTTTATTACGTTTCGCTGTCTCTTAATGTTCTGCTCGAGCACCCTTGCAAATTTACCACTGGAGCAACGATATGTGATATTGTGTAGATACTCGGAAAGATACACCTTACGTTTCAAGATAATGTGGGTGAATAACACTGGCGGCATTGCGATGACGATTTCCGGCCGGTTCGTGGAAGACTACGATAAAAAAGAAGAAGACGCGCGATGAATCGAGGAGATGTATCCTTGTCGTCAATTTGTTCGCGGAGCTATGCAGGTCACGTAGTCGCGGTGACGCAATCGTCGCGGTGGAATCACTGTGGCCTTATCAAAAGGATGCACCTCGCCGCCACGAAGAGCGACGCAGCGTCGCAGGAAAATTCGGACATCGATATTCAATCAAACGGCCGATAAACGGTACACTGCCACGTTTTGTCTCGCATTTCCAATCGTTGCTTCTGATCCCCCCCCCCCCGACTCTCTCGCGAATTTGGGGCTAGATTTTCGAATTCCTTCGAGAGAAACGTATATGCGCATATTTAATTTTATTTTAATTTACTCTCTAAAGTCCTCTCGGAGGAAACGTTTACACCAACAGAGCGAATATTTCACTCCATGGCAGTATTTTCACGCTAAAAATTTTGAGAGTAATTTAGTTTAATTTAAGAGCATACTCTGCGAGGGGGAAACCGCTGAGGACATTGTGGTGTACAGATTGGCGGCATTACTGGGCATTACTAGGCATTTTTTGGGCATTAGTTTGGGCATTAGGCCTTGCTGGGGCACCATAAAGATAAAATAAGATAATAAGATGAAGTAATACCCACTGGGCATTACTGGGCATTGGTGTACAAGATTTTGGTCAGCGGTTTTCCCCTCGCTCTGGTCTTACGGGAAAGTCGCGAGCCGATTGGCGAAAAGTCCGTGCGGTAACCAATCGACTAGCAACTTTTCTGCAAGAGTAGAATTTGCGCATACGTTTCTCTTGCGAATAAATTCAAGAATCTAGTCCCTGAAATACTGAACGCGGCTCGGATTCTAAAGGCGTAAGGCCGGTATTCATAGGCGATTCTTATTTCAAAATCACCTTAAGTGTTGTCTTAAGACGCTAATACGGCTCTGTGATTGGTTGAAAACACATTAACAGTATACCTGAGATGATCTTAAATATAAGAACGGACTATGAACGGAATACCGGCCCAAGTCTTTTTGTTAAGATATTTATCGAGTGCGAACAGCTCGTCACACAGTTACGTCATATCGGGCAAACGACAGGCCGCTTATTCTAGAACGTCGAAATTCACAATGACGACGCGGTTCCACATGCGCGACGTCGTTGGCCCGAGCTCAGGATATTTCTGCCGCGACGAATTACCCCGTTGCGACCGTAAACCTTATTATATATTACCTGCGCGTACGACGAGCGCAGATGCATCTTCGTCTCCGAGTGTTCGTTGCTTACGCGCAGATTCTGTCGGGGCAAAATTAAAATATCACGTGTCGTTAACGAGATTACGTAAAATCCTGCGGAGAACATAATTACGCACTCGGTGGTCGAATTGGTTGATACGCCCGCTTAGTGAGAGGTAGGTCCAGGTTCAAGCCCTGGCTAAGGTAATGATCTTCGCGATAAATTAAAAAATATGAAATATCTAGACGCTAACACGCTGTCATGGCTCTTCGTCCTTTATTCCTTCAAATTTGCGCTTATCACATTTGAGCCATACGAATCTTGTTAATTTGATAATTACGCACGTTCACGACCGCGACGGCGTTTATTAACGCGACCACCTACGTAAATGCGTTTAAATATTGCTGATGTAATTTGCATCAGTCGGCTAAATATCGAACGGCGGCGATTATACCGTTTCTCTCGAGTTGCGCTGAATCATTCGATATGATAGAGGTGACGTCGAGCCCGTCGATGACTCGTGCAAAAACTTTCGTTGGTTTTCCTCGTGTCCATTAATTATCCCCATGGACAATAACGATAATCACAATCGGCATCTCCGATTAATAAGAGGCGCCATAGTCCGCGCGCAAACGCCACAGATGCATCTCGCCGGCGCGGCAATTTATAATTTACGACTGATCACGAGTGCGTGGAAGAGATCGCGCGTAAAATTACGAAGACAATAACGTACCGCGCGACCCGAGTCCCTCGAAGCGACGTCTCGATCTCGCCAGAGTCTTGTTGTTGCGATAATAAAGGAAAAAAAGAGCGAGTTAATTTCGAGAAAAAGAATTCATTTCTCCCTCACTGACGATCTCAACGTGGAGGATTCCCGCGGGTCCCCGAGTCGTGATTCGTATATTCTATAGATCTCGATTCCGCTGCGCCGACACGCCTCGACAAAAGCAACAAGTGTCCCGCGAAATCATTTGTCAACGGAAAAGCCGACCGGTGCGCGACCGGTCGATCGCCCGACGTGAATCATCGAGATCAACGGATTGTTACGCGCAGCGCGCAACGCATCCGGCTTTGCAACCTGCGTCTCATTTATTTCTCCCGCGAGGCACACGAGGCGCTCATTATTTTTAGTAGCGCGAGTTTTAGTAGCCCGAAAAAAAAAATTTCGGAGCCAGTACAACACGCTTTCCGTTCCTTCTCTGCTCCAGATGTTCGTGTAAAATAATGATCATACGAAATACATTATTTACATCCCGTCGTTTTTATAAAAGTTTCTTTGTTATAAACGTAGTAAACGAAGTTAAATCGCTCTTCCTTTTCCTGTCGCAACGATAAAAGCTTCCTGGTCACATAAATGGCATAAAACGTTTCCAAGCCAGGCGGGGGATGAGAAATAGAGAAACTCGCGTTTCGGCTCGCGAGTGGCTCACTCGCAAACTGACCCGCTGGGCTGACTTTTGCCGACGATTTTAACTTTTCCGCGAGAGAAAGAGAGGCGGAGACGGAGAGATCGACGGGCAGAAAGCTGCGAAAATCGGAGTCGAGTGAGAAAACCCATCGACATATAGAATGGACCGAGGGGTAAACCGCTGAGGGCATTGTGGTGTACGCGGCATTACTGGACGTTACTAGACGTTACTAGGTATTTTTTGGGCATTAGACTTTACTGGGGCATTATAAAGACAAAATAAGATGAAACAAGGTAAATAAAATAAGATAATAAGATAAAGTAATGCCCGCTGGACATCAGCGGGCATTAGTGTACCTACATGATTTTGGTCAACGGTTTACCCAAGGGGGAATCTTGTACACCAATGCCCAGTAATGCCCAGTGGGCACTTATCATATCTTATTTATCTTGTTTTCTCTTATTTTATTTTATTATATCTTTATAATGCCCCAGCAAGACCTAATGCCCAGTAATGCCCAGTGGGCATTACTTCATCTTATTATATCTTTATAATGCAAGGCCTAATGCCCAAACTAATGCCCAGTAATGCCCAGTAATGCCCAGTGGGCATTACTTTATCTTATTATATCTTATTTATCTTGTTTTATCTTATTTTATCTTATATCTTCATAATGCCCAAACTAATGCCCAGTAACGCCCATTGGGCATTACTTCATCTTATTATCTTATTATATCTTTATAATGCTCCAGCAAGGCCTAATGCCCAAAAAATGCTCAGTAACGCCCAGTAATGCCGCAAATTTGTACACCACAATGCCCTCAGCAATTTCCCCCTCGGTTTTATCCCTCGGAATGGACTGAGCGTACTCGCGACGTACCAGCACACGCTCTGAAGCGAGAGAGGAACACAGTAGGATGTGTCTGTCTCTAACATAGGACCGTCTTTTAACCGTCAAGGGACAGACATTGCGTTACTCTCTTGCTTCAGAGCGCGTGCTGGCGCGTCGCGCGTAACGCTCCGTTCATTCTGTATGTCGATGGAGAAAACTGAGCGAACGAAGCGCGAACGCGTCTCGCGCGCGAGACACACCGGCCGCCACGTGAATGGACGGTTTATTTACGCGTGTTCTCGCGATTACGGGAGACGCGCGGCGGCGACGGCGGTGACCTGAATCCCGATATACGCCGTACGGCGATATCTTCGCGGCGTTTCGCTCGCGCGGGACGTGTAGTACGCCGGCGATCGACGACCGGCGTTTTGCATAGCTCTTTGCATAACATTATCGGATACGCGGTCTACGCGGTTTCCGGTCGGGCGCGATTAAGAACGGGGCCGCGAGAAAGCGCAGACGCGGACAAGAATCCGCGCCCGAGCCGCGTCGACGCGCGCGGAGACGGCGATCGCGCGGAGGATCGACCGTGCGATCGATACAAGTGAACAGGGGTATTGTTTAATTGCTGAAATTTACGCGGACAACAAGCGAGATGTGTCGTAGCGAACGTAATGTTATTTATTTATTTATGATATTACGCACGCGTGCGAAATTTGCATGCACAAACGACTTAATGCACTCGCCAAATTTATATATCGGATAAATAGCGTCGAAGTTCGCGATACACGAAAATATTTCTAAAATATATTCGACCCGCGATACATTTAAGTACATGAATATTTAATGCGACACGCAATGCAGTCGTCGAGTTTCTATCGGTTAAACAGCTTCGGAATTTTATATCAAATATTTTCGAAATATATTCACATTTTTATATTTTAATTTTTAACTAATCCATGTAAGTGTAAAGTTGTGAATCTCATTTCGTCTCGGTGGCTATACTGCCAATTGTTATACGAGCGGCTTACAGATAAGTTTCTCCAATATTTTGTAGATATTTCCTTGTAAAGGACCACAATCCGGATGGTCGAAACGTTAGAATAAATTGTTAAATTAAACCACCTTAGTCAGTTTAACGTAGTCAAACAATTTTTCTTCCCGTTTTTAATGAATTACCGGGGACAATAATGTTCTTCTTGATATTCACCTTTATTTCGACAGAGGAAAGTCCCATATTATGAGATAGGTTCTTAATATGAGAGAGCGGAGTTTCCGCTAAATGAAAAGGCATCATTTATTGGCTCCACCATGAATTTATTGCCCTCGGAGTGAAATCTGTTTAGTGGAAAATTGATTGTTAGATCGTGTACTCGTTGCAAAAAAAGATTTGTGATTGAATTTGTACGTTGGAAACCTACTATCTCATATTAGACTCCTATCTCGTGATAGAGGACTCTCCTCCATATTTATACGAGGGGTAAACCGCTGACCAAAATCATGTACACCAATAGCCTACCAATGCCCAGTGGGTATTACTTTATCTTGTTTTATCTTATTTTATCTTTATAATCGTCCCAGCAAGGCCTAATGCCCAGACTAACGCCCAAAAAATGCCTAGCAGTGCCCAGTAATGCCGCAAATCTGTACACTACAATGCGGCCCTCAGCGGTTTACCCCTCGTATTTATGTAAATGTCCAATTACGAGTCCGGAATTTATTCCTGCTGCGAGCAGCGTGGAATGCGATGTCTGTTATCAGTTACATAATTGTTTACACAAGTCTGTAATATATAATGCATTGTTTACAGTGCGACCTCGGTATCGCAAGATAGATAGGCGGGCAAACCCTCCGATTTTTCCCACGATACTAGATCGATAACTTTTTCTATGTATTTTAAACGTCGTGTCGTAACTTACAGTTCCGCTCGCGACAGGAAGACGCGTCGAGATGTTAACGAGAGGTTCTCGCCGTCGTCGTCGGCTTCTAATGGATGGTTGGCCTCCAGCTCGTCTTCGTGCTCATTAGCGAGGCGCACCGAAAAATGACTCTCCCCTCGCGAATTGTAACTGTGCGTGTCTCTTTTTCTCTCTCCCTCCTTCCTTTCCTCCCTTTTCTCGTTCACACACTGCTGTACTTCGTGAGTCAATTCACAAACAAAAAAGCTGCGCGCCACGTGTTCCGCGCCGCAGTGACGCGTTCTCGAGCATCGGAGCGAGGATCGGGATCGTGCGAAGCGGATCGGGGATCGATCCGTGAGAACGAAAAATCTGGACGTGGCCTGATACGGTTCTGTCGCAAACGATAGAGCGTGTAAGCGCAAATGAACGAAAAAAAAAACTCCACAAACGCCTCGTATGTTGCAAACTGTCAAATTGAATTAGCAGACACCAAATCTCTACAGCTCTCGGGGAAAGTGCGATGCACGCCACTGGAGTGTGTTAAATGTACATGTGCGTAAAGAAAAGATAGGATGAATAATTTTACGTTTTAAAATAAAAGTTACAGGCAAAGTAAGCGACTCCCAAGGCCAGACTTATATTCCGTAATTTTCAACAATCTACGCGATCCACCGAGCTTTACTGCATTTAAATATTTCATATCCGAAATGGACAGGTTGTATCGTAGAGCCGGTAGTCGCCTTGGCTCCGGAAATCTCAAATCGAAGTAGGAGGCAGATTTATCTCAACTTAGGTGCAGACACATTCAACCATAGACTGCTTATGAGACAGTGGGAGCATCCTCCTGAGAGAAAAGGATAGTACGAATTTATTCGGGCGGGTCTCTCATTCTCTGGCTCTCGTGACTCACGCCCGCTAGAGAAAGACAGACGCCCAAATAAATTCGTACTCAGGGCTGGGAAAGTTACCTTATAAAAGTATCTAGTTACAGTTGCAAGTTACCAATTCTGAAAAAAAGTAACGCGTTACAGTTACTCAAAAAGTAACGAATCGGTACTTTGCAGTTACTTCCTCGCGATGAAAATAAAATATCAAATCCGTATTTGAACTGCAAAGCGTCGATAAAGGCGTTTATACGCGCAAATGCAAGGCCCAGTGCGATCTGTGGAGGTTTAAAAAATACATAAAGTAACTATTAATGTAACCAAGTTACAGCTATAGATAGAGAGAAAGTAACGAAGTCAAGTTAGAGTTACTAAAAAAAGTAACTGTAACTTCGTTAAAAGTAACGAGTTACTCCAGCCCTGTTCGTACTGTTCTTTTCCCTCGGGAGAATGCCCTCACTTAGGGCTCCGCTACCTCACAAGCAGTCTACGGTTAATTTGTCTACGGGTGAGACAAACGCGACGAAGTAAATGAGGCGCGAAACGCGAACGGAAAATAGCCTCCTTTCAGGTCTGAAATAATTTTTGATCGCGGGAGGCGCTCGTGGCGCGAACAATACTCGCGGGTCAACGAGACGCGCGCGTTAATGACGTCGGCAGGCTGCGAGACTCGTGTGTGTCGAAGAAGCGGTGAGTCAGAGAAATCGCTCCTTCTCTTCACCTTCGGCATCTCTCCCTCTTTTTCTCCTCGGTTATAAAAATGCATTTAAGTCTTATCTTCTCCAACGGAATCATGCGAGAAAAAGAGAGAGAGAGAGAGAGAGAGAGAGAGAGAGAGAGAAAATGAGTCGGAGGAATCTTGTCGATTTGCGACGGATAGACTGTTCGAAGATCGCGACACGTGCAAAACTGTTCTCGGGCAGGAGGATATCGGATTGCATCTCCGCACGTGTGAGCGCGGTCCAGTTTAAAGTCGCGCAACGAATCAAGTCGACTCCCGTGCGCCGGAGATTCTACGACGAGCGGATGCGACGGTGATCATCGAGCCGTAAGTGCATCGTCAAAGAAACCGACACCGAGATCAGTTCGCACTCCGATTACAATTAGTTGCACAATGTCTGTAATTCGAGCCGCTTCGACGTAATTCCGGAGCAATCGCGGTCCTAAAAGAAAAAAAATTAATCCGCGCGCTTCCTCAATTTCCAGAGGCATTTTCGCAAAATAACGAGGGCCGAGTTGGCTCAATTCTACTCGATGAGTCGCGGCTTAATTAACGTGGCTGAACTCGACCCACATTTCACGCCGTGCATCTCTTTTAAAAAAAGAAAAAAGGCCGAGAGTATTTCATCGCGTAACGCAAACCGCAGTTCCCGCGCAAGTCCCGCGAACTTCGGAGCACGTCGCTCCGAGGCTTTCCCGTAAATTGTCGTTCGCGGAAAACCACGCACGCACGTACGCACGCACGCGCGTGTCACGCGGCCGATCGACCCGCGATCGCGAGGGGAAACCGCGCGCGGAAATTGCGTCGGCGCCACGTCGCGATTCGACGCGGAAAAGCTCCTGGCTCGGTCAGATTAATTTTCTTTCCTCCCCCTCGTCCTCCCGCCGGCCTCGCCGCGTCGCGCGCACGCACGCTCTTATCGTCGCCGAGCGGTTACCACGTGTCCGCGAGTCGCACTTCCGGTCACGGTTACTTGAGAGTCTCTCCAGCCGATCGCTTCTAAACGCGACGCCGATCCTCGAATCCGCCGTTCGGCCGCTGTGGCTACTGGAGAAGGCGCCGGCGACGAGGGCGCGGGTCGCGGATAAGGAGCTCGCGCGACACCGGGTGCTCCGCGGGCGCGATGCCGTCTATCGTTGGAAAAAAAGCTACGGCACACTGGCTCGCGTCTCGCCGCGTACTGCGGCGGTCGGAGCGACCGGTCGACCGGAGCGCCTCGGCTCGGACACCCGCGCACGGAAACGCCCGAGTCGCGGCAGCGGCGGGTGGCGGCGGCGACGGCGGCGCGTTCAGTGGTTCCGACGCGAGAAAAGATAACAGGCCGCGTGCATTCCTCGCGGTGCACTCGGTGCATGCGATACCGGGAATTGTACAAGGTGCAGCGGGGCTCGGTTCAAGTGAAATTCGGACAAACGCCTTTCGAGAGGGGCCTTTCGGCTCACCTCGGCTTTGCGTTTTTCAACATTTTTTTATCCCAATTTCTCTTTAACCGGGCATCAGAACCTCGCTCTATATCGATACAAATGTACACTG